>NW_010190037.1:0-45825 GCF_000695765.1 Mesitornis unicolor
AAAAAAAAAAGGGAAAAAAAAAAGGAAAAAAATGAAAGCAAAATCAATGTGGATACTCAGGAAAACACAGAACTGCGAAATCAAATTAAGGAGGTGAAAATCCCAATGGATGGAAGAGGAAAGGATGTGTGAGGACTGCGCAGTCCCCTAGGGCAGTTGTGCAGGACAGGAAGGAGCCATGCAGGAGGCTCAGTGGCCACCAGCCCCGTCCCCAAGCTCTGCTGTTGCCCTGGCATGTCATGCTCTCCCAGGGACCTCCTAGTTTTCAGAAAGGGATTTCTGTAACTGTGACCATGAGGGAGGAGATTCACCCTCAATGGGTGATCTGAGGGAGTGGAGGGATCTCCTCCAGGAATCTCCAGGAAGCTCCCTCAAGAGCCTGCTGCCCTCCTGGTCCCTGTAGCCTCTCCCCAGACTTACACCCCATTGATCTTATCCCCTCATCTCAAAACACAGCTGGGGAGCCAGAGCATCCTGAAATACCTGCACCTACAGAGTTCAAACTGCCTGATTTGGGCATGTCCTAAGGAAATGTCCTAAGCAGAAATTTAGCAGCACTGCCACCCCTTGTCTGACTCTCCTTGTGAGTTCACATTTCAGTCATCATAAACAACACTGTCCACTCTCCCACTCCTCTAAATCTATGCAATTACTCAGACTTATTCTTCTAAGAAATCTTGCAAGGGAAATAATTTGGTTGTCCTTGATGAATTCTCCAGGCTAGCTTAATATGGAAGCCCTGAGTCTCTCTTGTCTGATGATGATAAAAATACTGGGGTTTAACAGGCTTGATATTGCTCATGGCTTTTCTGGTGATGACCTGAGTTGAAGTTCTAGCACTGCTCTATGTGCAAGCTTTCCTGAGCCCAGTCTCGTTTTCTGCCAAGCAACACTGTCCACATATATATTGAGAATTTGGGAGTTTTGTCCTGAAACCCTAAATGTGTTTCCAAAGTAACTCCATGACTAGGGAAGAGTCTGACTGGGGATTGGGCACTGCAAATACCTCATATCTGTTAGCCCAATGTCCAGTACAGCCACAAAATGATGCGTATCCCTTTTGAACTGCAAGTTTACTTTGTATGTTCCCAGAAAGCACCCTGTTTCAGAAAAAAGCTGGATTTCCAAACATTTGTCAGCCATATGGGCAATGTGCATGCAGGAGAGTGTACACTTTCTGAAGGAATGCAACCCATTTCACATTTCTTTGCATCTAATGTGAAATATGTCTTGCCAGAAATGTGTCTTTTCAGGACCAGTAGGACAATGATGCAGTGGAGGTCTTGAGTATTTGTTTAAGACCATATGCAGAAAGTAATGGAAATCATCAAAAAAACCAAAACAAAACAAAAGAACTAAATAAGAGACAGCTAACAATATGAAATCCCAAATCCTAGCTCCAGGTAGTGCAATCATCTGAGTATCTATTTCTTCCTATTTGCATGATTAATTGACATCTTGTTAACTGCTCATTAGGGACACTGCAAATCAGCATGGAACAAAATAAACACTTTGCAACAGAGAAGAGGGCCTCTAATTGTGAATTATACTGGAAATAAAATTGGGTTTTAAAAAATACATTTAAGGAGCCAACCTGTGCTACATGTGAGATAAACTGGAGATGGAAAACTTTCTGAACTGCTGCTAGAGAGGGTATGCAGCAGCCTTGATGAATTCCTGACTGTGTGTTGTCTCTGGCCAGTCACCTGCGTAGCAAGAGGTGGTCACAAAAAGTGGTTTTTAAAAAGGAGTTCAAGCTTATTGACATATTAGTCCAGTGAAGTGTATTTCTTGGTTAATTTATACACATCTCTGAAAGCTCAGGTTTACATGTGAATAAGATTTCAAGTCAGGAAATATCCTGCCCTAATAATGAAAGCTCTGCTGCAGAGTAGTTGTTTGTAAATATGAATGCTCTATGTAGAGCAGGAATATCTAATCTGTAAAGTGCCTGCTTCACAGTGCATTTTTGAGGTAGTAGTGCTGAAGGCAGAAACCAGCAGTGGTCCAGCACGCAGAAATCCAGTGCTCAAGTCTCTGAAAGATCCCCAGGTCTCTTCACTCTGTGTCTGCAGGCAGATGTCCATCACTTCAATAGCACCATGTGCCTGAAAATGTGCTTTTTTTTTGTTATCATACAAACCATTACACTGACATTGGAGATCTGGAAACCAATTAGTACATGCAAACCACCTTGAGATACTCAGGTGAAAGGAACCAGCAATGGACCAAGGGACTTCTCTTCATTACCCTACTGCAGCTCCTGGGTGCTGTGGTAATAAACTAGAGTAGTAGTAAATAATAAGTGTGGAAGGGGTATATCTACCAACTTCTGTTCATACAAAAGACCTAAAATTATATCTTTATATTATCTTTATACTCTTTATGGTCAGAGTAAGGACATCAAAAGTGTGAGCATAAGCCCCACACAATGCTTTGGACCTGTGGTGCTGTGAGGACGACTGTGATTAAAGAGTCGATGGCTGCGGTTGCAGCCTGGCAGTTCCAGCGGGAATTCTGGGATAAATGGCATTTTTTTTCCATGCACCAGAGAGTAATTTAATTTGTTTTCTCTTCTGCTTGTTTTGTATTGCCACAGCAGAAAGGACAACAACTGATAAAGGGAGAAAGCAAGAGAACTGCAGCAGAAATGTTTCGTTTTATTTACGGTGACACTGTGTAGCAAAATGTAAAAATAGATCTCCATGCTGACAGTTTTGTTGCTTCTTGATCTCAGACAGGCGCTTCAGCGCTCCCACCGCCACCACCCGTGAGGAGCAGTGCCCAAGCAGGGGGATCGGGCCAAGGCCTGTGTCCCGTGAGGGGGGCGACTCTCAGGAAAGCAAAGGGGAAAACAAAGAGTGGACAATTTACAGTTTATTTTTCTTGGAGGAGACATCTCGGGCTAAATCTGTCTCTTCTGAAACTGAAGTCAAAGGGATGAGCCCTGTGAATGGTGAGACAGAAGACTGGGAACTAGAGACAGAGCAATATCCTCCCAAAGGAGAATATAAGAAATACCATTATAGCTGAAAACAGAAATATCTGGCTTCTGTTACAGCCTTTCCCAAAGAGTACCCTATTTGCATGACAGGTGAGCAGAGAATCATGCTGTGTGAGACTTTCCAATCCAAAAAAGACCTTACTGAAGGAGTCAATGAACTTTTCAAAATCAATGGCCTGAACAACCAGCAAGGTATCAGTGGTGATGTCTGCCCACTTGAAAAAAGCAAAAATCCCCAGTGGGGTGCAACCCAAGCAAGTACAGAATCAGAGATACTGTTAGCTTTGCTTTTGAAAGCCGCTCTTGCAGAAATACACCTCTTATTCACTGTACTGCCTGACCATGCATCTTATTTTATTAGAAGAAAAAAAATGTTTAAAAAGTGTGTAAGTAAATATTAAGTGAGAGCAATCAAACGACAAAGGAGATAGAGAATGGTCATGACTTCTTTTTAACTCAGGAAAGGTGTTCACAAACCACAGAGAGAAATTACATGTAAGAACAGTATTCAACAGCATGGATACGTCAGCCTTACCTTTTTTAATTTTATTTTTTTCATTGCACACCACTGGAGGAAGTATCTGCAACCCCCTTTTTCATTAATAGTGCAGGTGCGACGTGAGTATTGCCACACTCAGCTAAACTTCTGATGTCCTCAAGGGACTGCACGGGGGAATGACTTTGATGGATCGCAGTTGCACTTGAAACTGAGCTGGGAAAGATTAGCGCGTCTCAGGCAGAGAGGTTCCACTCACCTGTTTTTTTTTTGCTCTGATGAGATAATTTTTCTAATTAACCTTGATAACATTTCCAGACACAGAGGCCTATCCACACATAGACGGAATTACATTTTCAAATGGACATTTCACTTCCACCCATGTTTTCTAGTAGTGAATGCAGAATTTTAACACCTTGGCTGCCAATTGTTTGGGAAACTAAAGCTGAATCCCTTCAACAGAGGCAGAAGTTGCCCACAAGAGCCTTTGGCAGAAATTCGTGCTTCCATAGGCACCGATGTGTGCTGTATACGCAGGTGGAATGTCATGGTTTAGGGACTCACACCTATGAGAAAGAACAAGTGAACTCCCTGGCCTTCCTTCCACCACATCCTTTGAGCCTCCTATGGGTGAGCCTAAGCGAGTGCTGCTCTCAAAATCTTTCCCAGGGTGCTTTCTGGAGGGAACATTTTTCTCTGATACCTAAAAGATGCTAAAACTTGCTGAGAACGCAATATAAAAAATAATCTGACACATTATCTAGGCTCAAATGCAGTAAATGGGAATTTATTCCTAACACTGATCATATTTCTGGGTGTCTGACTATGGTGTTACCAATAGAGCAGTGTTTAAAAGGAGCTGCAACATCATTTCATAAACCTTCATACAGGCAGAGGAACTGAGAAACTGTAATACAGGTAACAACCTGTATTTTACACAGGAGCTGGTAATTTAGATTTAGGGAGAAGTTTTAGCAGGATATTTGGCACCAGAAAAACAGAATTTAAGAGAGGCCAATGTATATGTGAGTTTTAAGAAGACAGCAATTTCAGAGATACCACAATTCTCTTTTATCTCTTCAGAGGTTTTGCTGCTACCTCATCACCAATCTGCCTTTCCCCTTCTCAGAGAGAGCCTGCTCTTTTTTGCTGCAGCTGGGTTTATGTGAAGCCAATAGTTGGCTGCTCACTTTTGTGTGACTTTATAGGTATTTTAACACATCTGGTAAAAGATTCAATTGCTCTGGGTGAGCATTACGTTGTGAGGCAGAAGTGATCACTCTGTGGGATTGGCTTTCTTTAGCTGTAGCAAGTTTCTCCTGTTATTCCTCTCAAAGAGGTCAATGACTGACCATTTCTGAGCCTATTTTACAAAGATTGTAAAATAAAAGTGTTTTGAAGACTAAAACATGCCAATACTCAGAAATTACTTATTTTAAAACCCAATTGTGCCATTGGCCTGAACAAGCTAATGAGGGTATGTCATCCACCCAAGCCCCAAGACATTCTTGATGATGGGTCACAAAATAATTTGCAAAAATGTCAGACTTGATACTACATATGCATTTTCTGCCTAATGGGTAACGGTTCCGTGTTATGTTTTTCCAGATGTACTTTGGTGAGGGGTTTTGTTTCACTTCACTCATTTCTGAGGCACAGTCTTTCTACCTCGTCAGCCTTTGCCATAACTTGTAAAGGACACAGGCAGAGAAAGAACAGATGGAAATAATGATAATTGCTTACTTTGAACACTGCAAGAAGTGCACAATGCCTATAAGGTCTCATCCAAAGTTAATGGAAAGACTATCAATCTATTGTACTTATACTGCCTCCGATACCTTAGGATCTGAGCACCTCAGCAGCTTTCAGGAATTTATCCTTAGGATTATGTGAGGTGGGGAATCTTATTTTTCCCCATTTCATTGAGACAAAGACTTTTTGTGCTTCCCAAGGTCATGCACACTGATGGAGCAGGAATTCGAAGCTGGATATTTCAAGTCCTTTAGTTGCCTTGATGGCGATCAGATCCTGTGTGACCTGCTGAATGGGTAGGTTCCAGATCCAGCTCACCCTGACAAGCATCTGTCATCTTTAACCCCAGATACTGCAAGCCATATGTGAATTACAGTACCAACTGTGATGACAAAGTGGACTATAACAGCCATTTAACCATCTCACATGCCTCAGTACATCAAAAGTTGGCACTAGTGAAGTGAATCTCAAGAAACTACAAAGGCAGAATGAATCATACCAAAAAGTAGAGGGGATGGTGCACAGTAGTTTAGGATACGGAGGCCTGGGTTGTGATGAAGATGCTCCTGCTTTAAACAATGTGTTTGGGCTAATCACAGCTGAAGATTTCACTCCACTGAGGAATGAATACTTCATTCACGCACTGAGCGGTAGATCTCACCTGTTACATTTTGCTGCTGGATGAAAGCAGTGTATAGCTCTAGTGACAAGCAAGCCTGCAGCAAACTGTGTCACCAGTGTCCACCAAAGCGATTGTTTCAGAAACAGAAGGCAAGAACGTTGGATCTGAAAAGAAATGAAATATTTTAAACTACATAGAGAATGTAAAATGAGATTTTGGGGTTAAAGGGTTGGGTGATTGTTTTGTTTTCAGAGAAATAAAACCAGGAATATTACACAAGCGTTCATCAAACATCTATCTGCACATCTGCTACATTGCAGTATACAAAGAGCGCAATTTTGGGGCATTGTGTGTCATACATGTACAACAATAACACAGATATTAATTTGAAGTAAACGTGTACTACATACAGTGCTCATGTCATTTCCAGGAACTACATAAAGATAGCATGAAGGGCTTAGCTATGAGGATTGAAATAGTAGGAAGAATTCGGAAACCATAGTTAAAGAACTTAAAAAGAACATCTGAAAAGATGAACCTTTTGATAGGATTTAAACTGCCTATGGGATTCAAGAGCTTTAATCAACAAAAGCAGCTTATTCCATCAATGTCGTGAGCAATAGCAGAAAAGGCATCATCAGCAAAGAATGCTGTAGAAAACAATTTCTTTGGTTTAAAAAAGAACTGTTTAGAGAAATCTGAGACTCCTCCCTTTGCCTGGTGACCATCTGGATGGATTTTGCCTTGGAAAGCCTGTCTTGAACTTTAAGCAAACAAACATTTGTCCACATGGTGGGGAAGAAAAGATTGAAACAATGTGCCAGCACTGGAAAAGCTGCCCATGCATATCAGTATATTTACCTAGAGCAAGAAAAATGTGCTATTTGTTTCTGGGACATTATCTTTAGTCCATAAATAGTCCCCTTGTAAAGGTCTCCTTGACCATCCTGCATTGTGTAAAGTCAGGGAAAAGATACTTACATTTTCCCGTATATGACATCTATGTCTATAACACACATTTGCATTCAAGATCAGTTACCAAAAGACTCTTGCACCGTGTTAGAAGCTGTGAAGGTTGTTTTCTTTGTTCCTTAGTGAGGTTGTAGTCACCCTAAAAGCAGTCTGTGGTAGGCAGTTCCCTGGGGGAGGAGGTGATGCCCTGACCTGGCAGCTCGGCCCTGGAGCTCACCATGGGGTGTGTGGCGAATTTTGCAGAACCAGTACCCTGTGAGGTGGTGGTGCCAGATGGTGCCCCCTCTGCCAGGTCAGGCTGCCAGAGCCAGACCCCAGACATTTTGGGAGGCTGGCTGTCGCACTGATGAACCCAAAGCCATCAGCTGGTACCAGGGCCCTATCCAAGACCTATAAAGAGGGATAGATGGTAAACTCCATAATGGGGAGGAATAGTGCAAAGAGGCAGGAATGTTTCTTTTCCTTTTCCTTTTCCTTTATGGGTAGCCATTCTGAATCTGGGTGGCACTGTTTAGGATGGACCCTGGACAACTCTGTCTCTGTGCTGCAATAATTCACTCAAACACTCATTTAAATGAGCTGGCAATCCAGGTGATGGTTGTTTCCCGTTTCAAGCTATTTAGCATCCCTGGCTGTTCCTTCACTAGCTGAAATATCTGATATCCTTCAACAAAAAAAACCAGTGACTGCTAACAATATACATATCCAACCCAGACAGCAACTAAACTTCCACGCTCTTTAGCATTCCCAGCTGTCAGTATTTACCAGACCTCTGAACCTGCCTCATCCAACTCACAGAGGTGGGAAGAAGGTTGTATTTCATATTTCTGCTTTTCACAGCTTTGAGTACGGTGTAAGTAACCTTTCCTATAAAGTCAGCTGATATGATCCTTCATCTTAGACACGTATAATTTACAAATGTAATAGCGATGGGTCATCACATTTATGTGAATCCACATGTAGGGTGAAAAGTTAGAATATTTTGGAAGGAGCTGATACATACTCCAGAAAGGACACTGATAAATTGTACATTGGCTCTGGCAGAAAGGCAATTTCATTGCCTGACTAACATTGAGTAGTTCAAGGGTACTTTGCTAGTGTACATTTTGCCAGTCTAATAGGCATTTTTACAGGTGCAAATATAAATATATCTAAAAGATGCACTTGGAAGATTTTAAGTTCAAGATGAAACACCTTTTCCTTAAAGACAATTTTGGGTTTTTTACTTTAAAATTATCTTGAAGTGAACTATGAATTACTCAGTGTTAAAATGAACAGCAGAGGTTTAAAAGAAAGTATATATGTTAAAACGCTTTGAATTCCAGTAAAACCTTTCTGAAATGTTTAGAGCAAATTGAGGGCACCTATGCAGGCACTTATTACCTTCCTGCCAGCATTGCAGAGTCTGAGAGCTACATTATTAGCAAAGCTCTTTTGCTGGATTTTAGACAAATCACTTAAATGTGCCAAAATTGATTTGGCATGAAATCTTCAATAGACCCTCCAGAATGCTAATAGCATTAAAGGTAGGGGCCAGGACTGTCAGAATTCCTTGGCTAAAGTTAGACTCATAAATTAGTAGTTAGGCATCCAATTTAAAGTCTTCTGTTTCCAGATGTGCTGTGTGTCTGTTGGTCCAGCTGAAGAGATGTCAGCAAGTGACACGTGGGGGTACTGGGAATACCAGGGACAAGGGGAAGAATTTATTTAATGGCTTTGCTTCTTAGCTCAAATATTCATCTACAAGCCTCGGATGCTGAAGGTAGTTGCTAAACCACTGCAGTTTTGTGCATATTTAATTTTTTTAATTGAATCCACAGATCTTGACTCTGAACCACACATCTTTCTTCTCATCCATCAGAAACACCGGCACAGCCCAGTGCTCTGAGGTCAGGATCACCAAACTCTTCACCCAGCTTCACTTTCAACCGCCCCCATGGCCTTGGGTGAAACATCGCCCAGCCTCTGCTTTCCTGTCTGTAAAGCAGTGATGACAATGCTTATTTTCCATGCATGCTGTGAGCACCTCTCATTATATTCAGATCCTTTCACAAATTTACTGTAGGATCTTTGGTATCTTCTTCCCCTGGCTAGTTGTATTTATGGGATTTAAGAGTGTGAAACAGCATTTGGACCAGGTCTTTAGGCAGTAAGACACATACATGTTGTCTTTGTAACACGTAGGAGCAGGAGCCTTGGGTGACATAAATCTGCTTGCTTTAACTTTAGTGACTTTGAAAGAATTTCCTTTGGTGGAGGTATTGATTCAGCTCAGCTGAGGTCCAGACCTCTGCCTTTTCAGTAGCAACATTTCCGCAAGCGATCGGGGAAAGTACAGTACAGGAGGAGATCTGCAGCCAAGCAACAACTCAAGGGAGCTAAAACTGTCATAGCTGATTAACAGAAATGAAAGCTGCTCAGAAACAAATCTGAGTATGAATTTGGAGCACAAGAATTAATTGAGAAGGGGATTCTCTTTGTACTTCTTTTAGTAGGTCAGACAGTTTATCCACTAAGATGCCTTTGAAGCTGCCAGCACAAGAGGCGTCACTGGAAAGATGAAACGAGCCCGTGAGTGAAGTCATCAGTTTGTCCTAAACCCCACTATTCTGTGTGAATTAGTTGCATGGTGAGTAACAGAAGCCTAAGCCAAAAATGCTCCATTAGCCTTTTCAAAGAGAGGGTAAGAAAGGGGTAGCTGTGGGAAGGGATGAGCTGATGGTAACATGCAGCCTTGGTGCAAGAACAAGGGCGTGATGCTGAAAGGTTGAATTTCTGCTTTGTTCTCGCAGATGTGCAAGGGATTGCTCAGAAGTACATAGGGAAAAGACCGCAGCTTCTGCTGAAGTCAATGGGAGGAAGGGTTTTCACTAATAATGTACAGGAAGGTAGTTGAGAAAAAAAAAGTACATTCAGAGCAAAGCAAATGGAGTGTTTGTTTTTTCTAGCCCTTGCTCTTTGAAGACACTGACAGTAGAAAAATTCGCTTTTTAAAGCTGCCTCTGTTTTTAATGAAGACAGTGTGGGGTGTTTGCCCTGAAGAGAGCAGGAATAAGAGATACTAACATCTCATGGTCCTGTTCTTCCTCAGCAGAGAGGAGTTGTGACAGACCAGGGCATCCTCTGCCTCCTGCATCCAACCCTGTACCTAAGGAATCCCTCATCCTTCCCTGAGGATCAGTTGGGTGTAAGAAACAGAGGAAAAGAGGATGCAGGCACAGAATATGGCACATCTTAGGGAGTAAATTGTGAAAACAGTATTTGCCTTGCCCGTATTTTTCCGCACCTATAGGTCCAAAACCAATAAAAGGGGCTTTTTGTCATGATGCTGTATTATGTTGTATTTATTGTTTTTTCCAGCCTAAAGTGCTTTGTGTGTAAGATTAAAAAGCTGCAAGTCTCAGGCCATCTGGCCAACCAAATGGATTTAGTGTACAGGATCACTGCCAGATGTATGCCAGTTGTAAGTTTAATTTTTGAACATATAAAGTGCCTGGGGCTCTGTGTCTGTTATTCAGAGGAAATCATGTTCCAGTGCTCAAAAGAATCCAGATATAGTTTGAATCTAGGTGTACTGTCCTTTCTTCTTCGCATGGTTTAAGGGCGTATTCTTTGTTTCTAATAAAGAAAAATTATGGCAAGAGAATTTTGCATATATCTTACATGTTACTGATGTTTGATCACATCTGTCTGACGTTATGGAACAGTAGGAAACACAGCAATAAGTTTTCTAAAGAGGCTTCATTGAAATTGTTTAATTGAATGATAAAATTTCACAGAGTACTTTAATTTGCACTTATACTTATTTATGATCAACTTGGAGAATAAATGTTTTCAAGTATATAATAGTTTATGATCTCATAAAAGTGATATTTAATTGATTTGATTTATTTAAAATGAGGAACTAATGGAAGACGGGATATATTTTTAGCTTTACAGACAGTAAGAAGGATAAAGTGCATTAAATTCTTTTATTTTGCAAATGTCCTCACATAATAAGGTCTACAGCACATCTGAGATAGATATTGTGAAAATGAGGAAAGGTGTGAGCACAGCTAGCCCGGGGCTTTGCAAAAAGGTCTAGAGGATTTTGTTCAAAACAGACCAGTTGAAATCCAGGGTAGAGCAGGATTTGGGTGATGGGGAGCTGTGATTTGTGGGTCTGGCTCTCCTGCCTGGCGCTGCTGCCCACATCAGTGTATTTCTTTGCAGCTGAAATACTGAGGTTGAATTACTTTCTCCTAAACAGACTTGAAGGCCCAATGAATCAGAGATAAATGTTTGGAAAGGACAGAAAGACTTGTTTGTTGGGGCAGAGTTATTCTCCTCAGTCTGACAGAGCAGCGAGGGAGGAGCTGGTGAAAGCCAAATGTCCCCAGCAGCTCCTGCAGGGGGGCTCAGTGCCTCCCACTGACAGCCCAGTCCACTGTGCCAACTGGATCGGGCAATTTCCATCACCATTTTGTTAAAATATACGTAGACAAAAATAGGTTCAAGTGTTTGGAAAAAGAGAGTGGTGACAACGTTGCTAGACACTGGAAAGAAGCAGAGCCTCTGATAGGAATTTGCGACACTAAAAACAAATCTCAGCCTTTCAAAACAAGGGTAGCATTGTCCTTGAAATCAGCAGATCTAATTGCAGTCCTGCTTCTGGAGGTAGATGAGAGGTTTCGGTCAGCAGCTCAGATGATGCCCCAGTGGAAAGGGCTCCGTGTGTTTTTGGGTGCAGCTTTCCAATGAAGAGCCATAAAAGAAAAGCTGGCACTTTAATTTGTAGTTAGTTTTATTCTTGAAAGCCATTTTCCCTGTGATCTTAGCCATTTCTTTCTCCTGCAAACTCATTCAGGGGGTGGGAATCAGGGAAACCAAACAAATAGTCGATTTCATAAAGTAAGGAACAGCAAATTGAGCAAAAGGAGGATTATGAAGGCTAAATCTTTTGTTCAAAGAGTGATTAAAAAGCATTAAGTTGGATGAAGTCAATCTAGAGCTTAACTGAATGAACCTTCTGCCCTGTTTTTCTTCTGTTTGGTTTTACATGTATTAAGAAATTAAAGGAGTGGGAGAGACCTCTTGAGGACTGCTTAGGCTGGGGCTTTTTAAAAACAATAGTTGAGCAAAATCAGTTGGACACAAGCTGTGTTTCCTGGATTCCAGGCAATGTAAATTGTCCTGGCCAGCTGTGTCCAAGAGCAGCAAGAAAAATTTGAGTGCTCTTTTCTATCAGAGGACTCAAGCAATTCACACCCAAATGTCTGTGCTGTGGGGATTCCTCCAGGCAATGAAATTCTGGGATTTGTAGCCTCCTTTCCCCATGGCTTAAGTGAAAAAAGTTCCTCTGCCCAAAAGCAAACACGGCTGCAGTTCATTGCTGAAATAAGGAAGTGTCAGGGTAATTGCTATTTGCTTTGCATTCAGAATACCTTTTTTTTTTTTTTCCTGTGGTTTTAGACTAAATCTGCACAAGATGAGAGCATCCAGCTCTCAGGGTGGTGTTCGCCTTAAAGAAAATTGTGTTTGGAGAAGCACACCTCCTTTGCAGGAAAGAGCAAAAGGATGAAGCAGGAGTTATAGGTGGATGCTATATCATAGCTGTGGACATATATCAGGAGATACTAAAACCAACAAATAGTCAGGTTTCTGCACTCTGCTTGTGCACAGTACTTGGAAAGCTCTGAGCCTTTTTTCCATGCTGTGTGTATACAGAAAGATCAAAGGTGGGGGACAGAGTGCAGCTGTAAACATAAATGAAGTTGGTTTATTATTTTTTTCCACAGCTCTTCTGTGTTTACAGAAGACTTAATTGTCCTCTTGTGTTCAGACTGTGGTTTTAAATGAATTGCTAGTTTGATTTAAAACTAATTTTTAATTTCAAAATCATCTGTCTCCAGCCATTTCCCATCACGGGCTCTTTGGTCTGTACATTCTTGTATCCTCCCAGTTTGGCCTGATGGTATTTTCTTCATCATTCATCTAACAAAAAACTCCATGTGGTTCTAGCCAAGAAAATTGAAAAACTGAAACAGGACTGGAATTGAAGAAGTTGGTTAGCTCCAGCCATAGAGAATACATATATTTACATCGGCTCTTTTTTTTTCTCTTTCAAGTACAGTGGATTATCATAGAATCATAATGTCCTCTCCGAATTGCTTTTCCAAGGAGTGATGCTGTATAAATCATGAAAACTAGACATGGAAAATGTCGAGCAGGTCTCCTGGTCCAACCATCTGCCAGGAGAAGATTGCTCCCTGCAGAATTTTCCCCTTTGCTCTGTTGTAGCAAAATAGCAAAGAGATGCTTTATCTGCAAAACAGCCCCACGCCTATTTATAGTCCTGCAGAACTCATTATCTTTAGTTAGAGAGAAATGACTTTACGGAATAAGGTCCCTCCGTCCACAGCGTTGCAGCTGAGTTTGCCCACATGCACGTCCCCAAAGCCACAAGTGTGAAAGCTGATATGCATTTGCAGCTTGCTAATTAAATCAGAAACATATCTTACCCACCGCAATCACAAATGTTGCCCTGCCATAACACACTGATAACCAACTGGCAACCACTTGATTACTCCCCCATGAATAATAGGCAGCACAGCAAAATGTTCCCATGTGTTTAAAGCAGAGAAGGAGCATTTCATTACCAGATCCTCTCCCTCTTTGCCAGAAGCTACCAAACAATAAAATGGAAAGAAGAGATATAGCTGGTGGCATCTGTCAGTGCAAGCAGCCTTTGGTTCAACCTGGGCTGTTATAAATATTATATTAGAAGTATTAGCAAGAGCAGATTGGATTGCAGCAGGTCCAGAATGAGACAGCCTGAAGGCTGGCAATAAAGCTGGAAGAAATGAAATAGTTTGGCATAGGTATCATCTGCTTTGCATTGTGCAAGGAGTGAAGAGGAAAGAGGGAAATCTTTCTGCCTTGATTCAGCTCATTTGGACCATCTATCAGCCACTTTTGCCACCTTGGCAAAGGTGGACCACACCTGCATGAGCAAACACCACAACACCGTCCTCACAGAGTCTGTTTAATTACCCTGGTCACTGTTCTGTGCTTTTCTGGACACGTTTTTCTCTGTTTAACTAAGTTTGCATAACCAGTCAGCACTTTGGGCCATTGCTGGGAGTGCAGGTTCAACTTGCACAGGCTTCACGAGTGAACACAGACACATCAGTGAGGGATGCCGTTTGAAGACTTTCAGGTATTAGAAGATGAAAAAATAGTTATTAAGTCCCCTTGATTTCACACAATGAGAGCTCCTGAAACTGCCATTTAGTTTTCAGGCTGAACTTTAGAAACCAAAGTTAATTTTCACATCTGGTTCAAGTCTCTGCACGTTGGTCCCCCACGTGTATCATGGAGAGAAGATTATTTCTCTAGCCTGCTCTCTAAGCTAAGAAAGTTCTGACAGAGGCCATATGAGTGCCTCAGCTAAATACGAAAATTCATTGTGTATGTTGAAATTCTGACAAATTCGAGAGAGCAAAGAAAACCAAGAGAGTGTGAATATATCTCATATTCCTTCCTGTTTCTACAATTTAAGATGTTGCAAATAGAAATTGTTCAGCAAAAAGTTTGATTTTTTTAGGTTTGCAATGCTACTTCAAAAAAACCCAAAACCAGAAAACCAAAGATCTGCTAACATTCTTCCTCCAGCAATGCAAGAACAGAGCAGATTAAAATCATTGAAGAGGTGAACATTCCCACACCACTAAATAAACCCTCCGCCTTGGTGTGCACAAGGGATTAGAAAGACAGATGCCAGAAATTGGTCTAGACTATATTTCCCTAGAGGCACAGAGAGATATTGAGGGAAATCACTATTGTTCTGTAACATGTGATTAAGAAATCAGGATATATTTTTTTTTCTTGTTTTATGAATGCAACAGTCTGGGGGTAACCACCTGAGAAAACTGATGGCAAGAGGAGTGGGGAGAAATCATCCCAGTCAATACTCCTGAAGTGTGGGTTTGCATCGTTTGCTCTGCAGTGGTTCTATCATAGCAGAAATGCTCATATAGAATTGGCTTCATCATCCTGAGCAGAGACTGGGATATATTCAATTGTCCTGTATTTGCTCTCTGGAAGGAATTTCCTCCTGTTTCAGGTTGGAGGTAGGTCTAAGCTCAAGAGCACTCTGCACAAAAAGGCAGTTGAAGTTTTCTGTTTAAGGATGTGCAGTTGCACGGCCTCTTCAAGCAGCTTTAAATAGGTGCTGTGAATGACAGGTCAAGAAGCTGCATTATCATCAGCTTCCACCTGAGGGTAAAAAGAAATACTCTGTCTGACCTCAGATGGATCAGAAACACTGGCTATCAAGCAAATGGCATGAAAATATCCCTGACTGCTCTGCTCCTGTTAAACACTGCTGGTATTGAGCCTGCCTTATAAAATGCACCATGGTTAAGCTCCACTTGCAGGACTGTAATCTCCACAGGCCAGGATGAGACAGCCGCACACCCTACACTGATGCCCATCCAAGGACTGGAAATGGTTTTGCATTGCCACTGCTGGCCCTCTTGGACTGTCACTTTGCTGGTTTGAAACATCCATCTGTGGCTCTCTTAATCATGACCCATCTTGGTGCTGGCAAATGCCCCCTCCCCCCAGATGTGTCTTGCACATCTGTAAGAGCGGAGTGATGCTCCCATCTCCCCAGGTGAGACAAATAGTTGGTGTGAGATGCTCCTGCCTGCTTGCTGCTGTACCCCACTGAGGTGTCCCCCACCAGACAGGCCATGAGCAGCCTGCCCAGCTCTCGGGCACCATGCTGCCACGGTGATGTCCAGCGCCAAACCAGTAGGTCTGGCCACAGACACCTCTTGCTGTCCGTTTGCTACAGTCGTCTGCTATTTGGAGCCGTACTTGTGTCCCTCATGTGGCGTAGGGTAAGTACAGTCATTTCCCTTCTCTGACTTTTCCTTTCATACTAGAGAGTGCAATTTGTGCTTTGGCTCTCTTCCTAATGACTGTATTATTAGCTCTATTTTCATCTCCTCTCAGCTGTTGATTTTGTATAGAGTTATTTTGGCTGCTCAGCATATCACAAATTGAGTAGATGAACCAAGTCCACAAATGCTAACAGAGAAAGCACGTTGGGCAGCCCTTGTCCGACCAACATCGTTTTCACCCTTACATGTCCTTCTGCTCCCTGCCCATGCCAGCATCCTGACCACCATCCTGCTGTGGTTCCAAACATACAGGGGCACAGCAAGAAGCAGAATGACCATACGGCCCAAGGCAGCTGGTCATATGAGTCTCCATTTACAACCCCTAGTTTGCGCTTCCTAAGACACAGAAGGTGTTTAATATGTTATGTGTCTCTTTATGGGCTATTCTGGTCTTAATTACAAAGTCTGAAATGGTGCACAAACGCTGTCCTCTTGAATGTGCTCCCTACAGGAACAGGATCCTGGCTTTGTCCGTCAGAGTGGTTTTCGTTTGTGTCCAGGACATCTGAGAGAAGCAGTTGACATTTCAGCATTCAAAATTTATCATCTAGCTGTTATCCCCTCAGTAGCTCACCAATGCCCTAGTTTTTTGGTACGGCCAATGGAAATGTGACTCGCAAAGGAGTGGGAGAGGTCAACAGGGCTCTCAATGGGTTTGTGGAGGAAAAAGGATCTGTGTGACTGCAGTTTTCTCCTGGTCTCCCAACAGCTTCAGACCACAGAGGTCTGTTGTTTAGGCAGGACAGAGATGGAGTCATCCTGAATTCACTCCTCACAGACCTCCCTGGGTTTTTGGAAAGGCCTCATTTACATATATGTATTCCCAAAATACATCTCCAGAGAGCCCTCTTTGTGATCAGCATCAGGTATGAGCCCTGCAGTCTGCAATCACATAGAACCTCTCTGCTTCCCCACTGCCCATCAACAGCTAAAATGGGAATTTCCATCTGCACCGTGCAGATTTGCTCCAGATTGTCATACAGAGAGAATGAACTGAGAAACAGAGAAGGAGCCTTCACCTTCTGCTTTCCTGGGAGCAAAGACTTCTCAAAGGTCCTATTTTCTTCTGGCTCATTGGAAATCCTTGAGGGAATGAGGGGAGGAAGGATATTAGGAGGGTCCCTAGGAGCAAACAAAGCAGAAGCACCTCATTGCCAAGGGAAGAGCAGAGGGGCTGAGCGATGGAAGCAGAAATGAGTGGTCTCCATTCAGCTCTTCTATGCCCTCTAAATAAAGCTGAAAAATTAAATAAAGCTGCCTCTCTTACAGGTTTTGGAAAAGGAAGGAGCACAGGTTATGTGTGTGTGTTGTTACAAGAAAGCTAGAGAAGAGTTTTCTAACAGCTTTACCCATCTCCCAACCTAGGAGCAGAAGCACCCCATTGCCAAGGGAAGAGCAGAGGGGCTGAGCG
Source organism: Mesitornis unicolor (assembly GCF_000695765.1). NCBI lineage: Eukaryota > Metazoa > Chordata > Aves > Mesitornithiformes > Mesitornithidae > Mesitornis > Mesitornis unicolor. The sequence goes on from NW_010190037.1 coordinate 17,206, forward strand.
GATGGAAGCAGAAATGAGTGGTCTCCATTCAGCTCTTCTATGCCCTCTAAATAAAGCTGAAAAATTAAATAAAGCTGCCTCTCTTACAGGTTTTGGAAAAGGAAGGAGCACAGGTTATGTGTGTGTGTTGTTACAAGAAAGCTAGAGAAGAGTTTTCTAACAGCTTTACCCATCTCCCAACCGATTCATGGTTTCAGCAGCAATCCCAGATCTCTGGTGGGCAATAGTCCACCGCCCAGCAGAAACAACTCTCTGGAAGCTGTGCACAGCTTTTAATGTTTAATGACACAAAATCAATTGGAAGACGTTGCTGGCTTCCACAATCAATTTTAGAAGATCTCTCAGAGAACAGGAGCAAGTGGGAGAGTTTCCATTAGTCCTGGCAATCTCATCAACTATAGGAAAATGGTTATAAACAACCCTGCACTCCAATAAACATATTAATAACCCTGTCCTCACTCATTTCTCACGTCTTCAAAAGAGGATACAATTTTGTCACCAGTGAAGCGGTATCTTGTTCTCCATCCCACCCTTTCTCTGCACGGACACACAAACATCCATGGTTGTGAGTGCCTTAACAGAGCGAGCTCTGAACCACTGCTCATGGTTGCTGCCCCGTGAGCTGTCCCTGGGGTGGCAAAATCCAAGGCGCAGGAATCACAGGGACGTAATTCCCCCGCCTGCAGGGTCTGCCCCATAGCAAACGGCACCTTATCCAAAATAGAGGGTAAGAAGGCATCCTGCCCTGTATCTGGGTGAGACAAACATGGGGTGCACACAGGGGCCGCTGCAGCCGAATTCACCCAAACACTCACGGCTTGGCCACGCTCAAGGGCTGTTCGGTCAATGAGGAGGTGCCTGCTGATTTTGATGGGCTTTGTGGCACTTGCCAAGCTTAATGCTGCATGGCATGACATGCCCTTTTTCTGCCCTTGTTTTGCTCAGACTGGGGAAGCGAGATGCCTTCTGCTAGCTGGAATCTGTGGGAAAAAAAGGTTATTTTTGCATGTTTTAATAATCCCAGCACTAAGCAAGTTAGGAACAGCCCTAACTGCAGCTCAATACAAATCAAGAGAATCAAGAGACTGTTTTCAGATTTTACAGGTTCTCTCCAGGACTCCAGCTAAGTGAACTCAAGGCAGCGTTTGTAATGCACAATTTAATCAGTGAATTTGTAGATCTCAAAAGGTGTACTTAATTTAATATTGTTTCTAATGGCTATTGTCTTCATGCTTGCCTGTTTCCCCGGTGTTTTTCCCTTTTGTAATTACTTGAATGGGCATTTCCAGGTGCACTGCATATATTAGCAAGCACTTTCATTTTAGTAATGAGTAAGACGCTTTCAGTGTTTATTCCTTCATTGCTCTAATACTTACTTTATTAAAGGTCCTGATTCCTCTAAAGGAGACAAATGAACATTTACTACTCACTTCTGCTTCATTTTTCCCTTCTACTCTATGATGCCCCTGAAAACAGAAGACTTCAATTACCGACTGGCCAGGGCTAGACCAGATTTAAGTTATCAGATTAAAATAAAACTAAAAGGGGCTGTTTGGTCAGTGCCTGTCCTCACCCTTTATTGGGATGGTCAGTAAGCACTTGCTGAACTTAAAGACAGTCCCCTGGTCATAAGGATCTTGGGGCTGCTTTAAACTGTGTTAGGGGTAACTGCAATGCCCATTTCCCACACCCTGTTACCGCCCCTTAGCATTAATGTGCACTTTTCCATGCCTTGCATGCAGCCTGAGGACTCGTGGGGTGCAAGAGACCAAGCCTTGCATGGCCACCCCGGGCAGCCGATTAACACCGTGCCAGGATTTCAGCATCAGCTGACAACCCTCATCCTGCCGCCGAGCAGCATTTATTATACATGCACAACATCCCTTTGCCACATGCCAGCCTAATTTTCAGAGTAGCTATTTATTAGCATTATTACAAACATGGCTCTTCATTTTCTATTAAATGGCGCTGCGGCCCCTGCGCTCCCACGTGAAGCCTACAAGGAAGCACTTGGTTCACTAAATTACCCTGCAAATGTCAAACTTGCTCTGTATTATTAGCTGTACATCTTACATCCTCTTTATTAGGATTTTGTGTCTTGAGGGTGCCCTGTGGCTTATGGATTTTTTAAAATACAAACCAGTGTCATTTCGCTGTTTAAAAGAACATTTAATTAAACTGGATTCATTGCTTGTATGAGGCAAGTTAAATGAAAACTAAATAGATGGCATATGATTACATGTTATTAAGAAGAGTGACTGCTCCAGAGACCAAGCTCTTTTAACACAACATTAAGCTGAACTCATTTCATATGCACAGGTTAGCTGTGGCCTATGAAGAGAACGTATTTCGAGAAGATCAGCAGAATGGTTATGGGCGCTAAACAGCTTTTAACAAAATGCATGTTTCAGGGAAGAAACCTTTCCTAAGCTAGACTATAATGTGCTAGCAGCAGAAATCAAAGCTTTGCACTGATTCTAGGTAACCTTTTGAAAATTACTGCTTTTATAGTATGGGATGTAAATGATAAGATTGTTTATTATTTCAGTAGCTGTAAATTAACAAAGGGCCATTGTGAGTTTAAAAATAAAATTGGAAGTATTTTGTAGGCTTGAGTCCTCTGGTCACATCAAGACATTTTAATGGTTTTTAGGACAGCAAGAGGAATTGTAATGAAAAACTCCATAATACAATTTCCTATTCCCTACTCTGTTTATGTTATCACTGTTGGTACAATCAGATTTGTTTTTCAGAAAAGCACTCACCAAATTTCCTTTCCAAGCATCCTAAGCTGGTTTTTGAAAGTCTTCTGCACCCATGTCTTTCTCCAACTCCATCCCTAAAAGTCACCATGCCTGTGAGCCTACAAAGCCTTCTGCACTGGTGTGGCATTTGGTGGGCAAAAGCTGCTATTTTTTTAAATTAATTGCAGCCATCTCATCATATTCTTATAGCTACCAACTGCTCTGAGGTTAGGATTGCCACTGATATTTTTGCCTGTTTGGGATAAGGGTTTGGGCATGCACCAGTACATGGCACTGGCCAGGTGTCATAGTCCTGTTCCCCCTTCTCTCCTGTGTACACTCCTTGCCTGTTCATTTATCTGTTACTGAGCTTAAAACCATGACAGCGACAAGCTCCATCTCAAGCCCTCTTCAGGGAGGACACCACATCTATTTTCTCTGCTTGCAAGTAAGCACACACAGTGAGAGCTCCAGAGAGGCAGCTCTCAGCATGGGGCTCATATCTGAAAATCATTAGGTGATTGAGATCTTGTATCTAAAACTGCAATTACCTGTTTCTTCCAAGAACTTCAAATCAAGCTGTTTGGCATGTAACTACTGGTGGGAGCAGTGCTGCATGTCCCTGGTATGTGTTTTCTAAGCACCACCGTATTTCATGCGAGTAAGTCCATGCCAGGGGAGAGGACACCACTGCAGGAGGATTTGGCTCACAGACCTCCTCTAAGTCACACAGAGAGCACAAGGAAGATGTTTCTTACATGTGGAGCACAAGAAGATGTTTGTCACATGTGAAGTAGATGTACTTAGATGTGAGGCTGCACCTTGGCTTCCCCTGCCCTCTCTGTAGGGAAGTGCCGATCTCCCTCTCTGCCTCACTCCCCAGGTCCAGCAGAGGGTTTATAAATCCCCTGGGCATGAGGATGGCTAATGACCAGAATGACCTATGTCCTAAAAACTGGCAGGACTTAACTCCTCTACTCACCATTTCCCCCAAACGGGTGTGGATGTCTCTGCTTGCTCCCCTCAGTGCTCCTGGCATGGCTCCGGGACACCTTGCTGCTGGAAGCTCCAGCTCAAGCCCTGGGGCTCCCCCAAGGGCTTGGGTAGTCGAATACTGCCATGATACCTCTCTCCGATTAATGAACAGAACAACTTTCACCTGTGCATTAGGCCAGACATGTCCCTCTACCTCTATCTAGGTCAGTGTGAGCCTTGGGAGTGCAGAAGTGTGCTCTGAAAAGAAAAGAGGAAGAGACCTTCCTATTTTAAGGTTGTTTTAATTGCTTTTCATGCTTTTCATAACATCTGAGAGGAAACTTTTCCCCTGGAGTACCACTTCCCTTACTCACACCTCTTCTGGGAAGACCTGGAGATCTCGGCCTGTCCTGCACTGCAGGCCCATCACCGGCTCTGCTCTCCTGGCTTCTCTGGCTGATCTCCCTCATCTCCTCAATGTGTCCACCTTTCATCTTTTTTGACTGTAAAAGAAACAGAGCCCTTTCATGCATTGCTAATGTGAGCATGCTGCCACATATACATGAGAAACTGAATTACAGCAAACAAATTGAAACAAATAAAGCAGTATTGGAGCAACTCTGCCTTCCACATGGAAGTGTGGTTGTCCAGAGGTCGAGCTTACAAATTCTGGGCTCTGAAACAGGCTCTTAAATGGAGACCCTGTGTCTTTTTTGTTCGGTAACGCAATCCACCCTTGGGACACATCAGTACAGCCGCAGCTTTGAGGTGAGTTGTAGTCAATATAGCAATGTGCAGGGACATCATTAGCGATGTTGGAAGGGCTGCTGTGGGCAGATGGGAGTCGAAAAGGCTCCACTTGTTGTGAGACAGGCTTTTATATGTATTGGCCTGGGAGTCTAAAGCAGTATGTGATGAATGACCTTACACATTGATAAGCCAGTTGAAGAGTAAACCATGGCATCTGTGTCTCTTGCTTGGTTACAAGGCAGCTGTAACCTCTCTATAAATCATGTCTGAATGAGGTTTCCCATAGTAATCTGGGTTAACCTTTCCTGCCATGTGGGTTAGCTACCCAAGGGGTTCAATCAACTCTTCAGCCATGTGCCCTGAGGTTCATCTGCAAGGTAAGAACCCCCAAATTTCTCTGGCCATGCCCTTTGCCTTCCAGCAGACCCAGGGTTCTGCCTCAGAGCAAGGGCTGTCTTCAGGCACAGCCTCAAAGCCTCTGCAAGGTGAGAATAGGAGTAGCCGGGAGCAGACCTGTAGGAACCAGAAGTACTGCAAGGGTTGTGCTGCAAAGCCTCTGCCTTTGGCAGAGTACAAGCTTTTAGCTCTGTTTTTGTTTAATTGTATTTCTTTATGCCTCCGTACCATTACCTGCTGCCAGCCATGCAGGGTTACAGCAGCCCACGGGTATCTGATTATTTACTTCATAGTTTGCCTTCTGCCCTGGCAGTACATCCATCTAAGCAGCAGCTCACCTGACTTATTTTGGGAAAGATCCCAATCCCAGTAAAGCTTCCGATGGAAACATTCTGTGACTGCTGACTATCAAGATTTCCTGGGCTTTGTTTGCCAGAAAGCTGTAATTTCAGGCAGTCTTAGCATCCACACTCACATTGCAGAACCTGAGGGATTCTGTTTTATGCACATGTACAGCAAAAAGCTCAGAAGTTGCTTAAAAGTATCACAGCAATGCACCACTGCCTGTGCCTTCCTTGGGATTAAACACAAGAAATCAGGGTTCATGCTCTCCTGGGCTGTGCAAGCTCTGCTTTCAACAGGCTAATGCTTGCCCTGGTCTTAGCTGTCAGTCAATATTAGGAATACAGAATGAAATTTTGGAAGAAGAGTTTCAACGTGTAAAATGGGGAACAATACTTCTGTGCCACGATGTCTTGTACAGTGTCTCCAGTGATGGTCATTTCAGCTTGGGCTACAACAAGCTGTAAAGGGTTGGACTATAATAGTAATAATCATAACTATTTATTTAGTGTTTCTCCAGTTGTGGTTACTGGCAGGGACCTAGGGGAGAGTATCCTATGCATTTTATATACAGAGTGCAAGCACATATGATAGTTTTCCTCAGTATTTTTCCACTTATTTCAGCTCAGTGACCTCCTGCACTGAACACTGGACATTCCTCCTCCAAACACTTCTCTTCCACGACTTTGTTGTCTTCTCTTGGAACCATGATAAGGTTTATCATCTGTTCCTCTTTCACGGACTGCCAGAAGTCACTCAGCTGCCACGGGAAGAGCCATCTCCTTCTCTGGGGTTTATAGATCTGAGCAACAGCAGCCATGGGGAAGGGAATTGCTGTCAGCTAATTCATCCACCATCACTGATCCAAATTTGGATCAAATCCTTACAGTTCTCTTCCATAAATAATGCTCTGTCCTTCACATAAAGAAAATAAATTGTTATTTATACAACAGATGCACCTAAAAATCACCAACCAAGACGAGGACGCAATTGTGCTAGGCACTATAAAAACAAGCAGCAATCCCCCAAAGGGCTTTTAAAGTAAGGGATTGATGGTTTGGTTCTCCTAGGAAGATGAGTCACTGTGAATCTTTAACATCTATTTCTATGCAGAGCAGAGAAGCTTGTTGGGCTTTCATTCCTTTCAGTTCTTGATGGCACGCATAAAGCACCAACCACAAAAGCTAAGTGTGACTTTGCAGCTCAAACCCCAGACAGAATACGTGCACAAATCCTGCTGGATACAGCCACTGACTTCTGAGCAGAAATTTCTTCCCAAATCAGGAAAATGATGAGCTGGGCATCGTCCCTCGCTTAAAATATCAGCCCCACGGTGGTGGATTTGATTGTGACAGCCTTTGTAGAGAGGAGTAATCCCAAACTCTTACCATAATAGCATATTTCTGACTTCCTGCGTGGCATTCATGGACATGCTGAAAACCATCATTTTTAGAGGGGTTCGGCTCCTGAGCTTCCCTCAGTGCGCTTTGAAGCAGTTTGTTCTAAGCAAGTCATGTTCACTATCCTAATCTGACATGAAGCCTGATGGAAAAATCTGTGATCGATTATAGCAGCAGGACAAAGAGATATGAGAGGAAAGCAATGCAAAGGAACAGATATCAATCACTGGTTCGCGACGAACCTAAAGGAGGTAGCTGGTGATATTACCAAATTTGAAGGCAGTGTAGCACATCTTTTTGCTGTTGTAGGTAAACACTTCGAGCTGCAAACTGTTTGTCTTACAGACAGACCCATTTGGTATGAAAAGTGGATTTTGAAGTATGGATTTTGTTGAAGGGGACAAAATAAACTATTGGTTTGTTACCTTGAAAATGGTGTAGCATGTAATGAGTGTTTGCAGCGGTTTCACAGCTGCTTATTACTGTTATTTTTAAGCTTCCAAGTGTTTTTTTATATTTACAATTTTTAATTGATCGAACATGAAATATATGATGGAACAAATTTGTATTGAATAAGAAATAGCAGACACAATCAGCAAACTCTTTAATGTTGAGTTAGCTTTTTTCTCGTTGCTGGACAAGATCATACTTCAAAGCAAATTAAAAATGTGAAGCCAAATTCTGATTGCAATGCAGGCAACAGAAATCTTCCTGTCAGCCTCAATAAAAGAAGGTGTAAGTTTTCAGTATTACTCCAGTCTGTCCAATTCACATGTCTATCTGTTTTTATCTAATCTAATACATGGTCGTGAGATAAATTACAGAAGGGTATGATAAATTGCATTGCTATTCATTTTTGGCAAGATCACCTATACTCCGGCCACTAATTCCTCTCCAGCAGGATCCATAGTAAAGTACCAGACCCTTGAAACAGCCTCCAAATAATGTCATTTCATTGTCTTGAAGAAAACAAAGAAATTATGTCTGCTGGCAAATATCCTGCTTAGCCTCAGCAAAATAAATGATTGCCACTTCTGCAAAATTGTGGTTAGAAAACGTCAGAGTGTATTTATAGCATTAAGAGTCTCAAAGATATCAGGTCCATATATTCTATTTGAGTGGGAAACTATGACATGATTTAGGTGGAGGGATCTCAAAGTGGGAAAGGATGACATGGTTTAGATTTAGGGATCTCAAAGAGTCATTAATTTGGTTATTTCTGTGTTCATCGGGGTTTTTTTACTAGAGGCCTAATAATAAAGATGGGAAAAAAAAAACTGAGTAAGAATTCTGCAATATGCTGTAATATTTTTTTCCTGTGCTTATTTAGAGCACCTTCATACTCTTGAACAAAAGCACCATCCTGAATCACACCTTGCACCCACACAATTCTGTTAGCTTTCATTCATATCCATCTGAGAGTGGAAAGAGGAATATCCCATTAAAACTTCTTTTCCCTTACACCCATAAGATTCATCTCTGCTTTCTGTATGAGCTCTGCTGGGTAGTGGAGGCTGGTGGTACAGTGCCTCTTGATGTGCAAGGAAATGGTGACCATCTGAATGTGAGGTGTTGGGAGGTATGAGCAAGGAAGCTTGACTTTGTGAGTTGTAGGAGAGCTCCCCATTGCCACTCGTGTTAAGGAGCACTGAGACACTGCAAGAAGGTAGCATGCCCACGTCCCAGCCCAACGTCCCACCACTCCGCTGCCAAGGGAAGCAGTAAGCTGACAATAATTTTGGCCGGAGGAGACACGTTAGTGCCCACACCCCTGCTCAGTGCCAGCCCAGGTTGTTGCTTTCTGCTCCTTGGCGTTGCCGCTTCGACTGCCACCAGCCACCTCCTCCTCCTTGTCCTGCCATAAATTGCTGTGAAATGGAGCCGTGAACCATCCAACAGCTGCTGAATTTCACCCAGGAGATTGCTGGGTGAGTGGTAAGTGAAGTGGTTTTGCAAATCAAGGTTTTAAAGTAATTTGAGACATTTTGAGATGGAAGACACTATTGATAGAGAAGACAATTATTACATTTACTGCAAAATCTGCTATCCTCCCCATGAAAACAAGAGCAGTACTTCAAGACAGGGCACGTATGATGTGATGCTGTGAAAACGTGGCCTTGCTGGTGGGAGGGAAAGGTTTCCTGGTGATTTCAGGGAAGTGAAGGCTTCATCCCACACTATTTAGGAGCAGTTGAGGCATAATGATTACGTCCAGCTAATTGGATGCATTGCTATAGGTGCTGGATAAATATGACAGACAGATGCAGCCAACTCTATAGATATCCCCTGATGGAGCGAGCTGAAGTCAATTACAGAGTTAAATTGTGAGAGATTTGACCTGATGTCATTTATATCTCAAGTCATAATTAACACTTAAAGTTCAACTCTATGGCAATTTTCTTTTAATAACACTTAAAACCTATACAGAGCTCAAAGAATTGCATAGACATGATGAAGGATGGCTTGAGTGGGTGCCAGAATTTCAGCGTTAGTAATTAATCCTCAAAACACCTTTGCAAGGTGTATGGGTAGCATCATCTCTCTTCAGTTTCCCCTTTGAAGAGAAGCGGGGTTTGTCCAATGCCTCCCCAAAGTCCATGGCACCTGGCATTAGTAATTAATCCTCAAAATACCTTTGCAAGGTGTACGGGTAGCATCATCTGTCTTCAGTTTCCCCTTTGAAGAGAAACGGAGTTTGCCCAATGCCTCCCCAAAGTCCATGGCACCTGGAGATAAGGACCGAGGCTTTTCCAAAAATGCTGAACCAGCGAACACTCAGCTCAGCCCAGCTCCCTTCTTTTTGTCTTGATATTTTTTTTAATTTTAACACAATCTTTAGAAAGATTATGGACAAATTGCTTGTCAAATGGCCTCCTTTTTTCCAATTAGAAGCTATGCAAATGCAGAAGAAGAAAATCTGCCGTAAACACAGCTTCTGCTTCTAAGATTTTCATGTGGATGAAATATGAATCTTATTGGGGGAAGAAACACGCTGTTGGTCCGAGACCTTGTAAGCTGAGATTCAGCTCGCTGCAGATTTTTATGGTCAAGTTATAACTGCCTGTAAAGCAGGGGTTTAAAATGGAAGTGCTGACAAAACTTTTAAACTACAACAGTGGAAATGGTGCCGCAATAATTTATAATCTACAGGCAGCTTTGGATTTATTATCACAATGACAAATGCACTGTCATTGTTAATAGGATATTTCCCAGCAAGGACTTCTTGTTATGCAAGCCAGGTTCACTGTGTCATGCAGCATGATAGCAATAAAGTCTACAAGAATTTGTAATGAACTTCAATTACTAATAGATTATGGTTAATGGGAAATATGTGCAGTAAAGATATGGGTTTTTATATGCGCCTTCTGGTACTCTACAAGGCAATGATTTATGCTACAATTTATGTTAACATTCTCCAGTACGAAAAAAAGCCTAAATTGGTGGAAAGCCACTCCATCCATAACAAATATTTAAGATAATTTTGCACATCATGTAAATGAAGATGTAAAATTAGATATTAATCCATTTCATTTTAGCATTCGTATTTTTATTAAAAATGAAGACTTTGCCCTACTGTGTAATGACATTAAAAAACCCTATCATGGGCTGCAAGCATGAATTACACCGATGCAGAAATGGTGACAGCGACCGAGCTCTAAGTGCATTTGTTCAATTTGCTGTTGTAATTAACAGAGCAATGAGAATATTTTCCTCTGTATGATTTAAAGTAACAGTCCTGAGGCTGCTCATGCAGATGTATTTGATGCGGAGGGGATGTATGTGTGAAGGCCAGGCTCCTTTGAAGGTGGTCAGCCTTCTCCTCCCCAATTTTGCTCTCCCCCAGCCTTCCCACGTGGCATCACTCCAATGCTGTGCCTCATCCATGGGCACTGGGCTGTTCCCTTCCCTGCACAGCAACCCTCCTGTGGGAATTATTTTGGGAAATAATCACCTGATGCAGCATCGGAGCCACCAGCTCACGCTTACTTATCAGAGAGACACAGGCCTGGGCGTTTGCAGGCTATTTGAAAGGAGAGCTCCTTCTCCTCCTCCTCCTCCTTCTCCTTCTTCTCCCCCCTCCTTCCCTCCAGCTTTTTTCTCCTGTACCTGTAATATAATCTGTATATTCCAGGTTTATGTGCTGGTGAAATGAAAAGCAAAAAGGATGTCTCCCAACTTAAACAGAAAACACTGTTGAGAACGGTCTCTGATGAACATGTAGGTGCAATGTGAAGGATTGCATTTACCCAGAGTCACAGACCTATAAAATGTTACACTTCATCTATTTAGCCAGAAAGGGGCACCTATGCATGAAGAATTTGCAGGATTTCTGATATACTTTTAATACAGCTATCTCAAGCAAGTTTTATGCTGGTTTGAGACCTCTGCTCTCTGTGAACCTCTGTATAAAGCTTAAATATTTTCTTTCTAGGGGTGTGGGTGAGGAAGACCCATCCCGCTGGCCCACACATCCACCTGGGGGTTTGCTAAAAGCCAGGCTGGTCTGGAGATGATGTGCTTTTGGAATAAATTTCTGCTCATTGAGATAAGGCAGAGTTTCTGAGGGGAAAACAATTAATTCAGTGCAGAAAGCACACAGGTAAGCTCAAAATTGCCGTATAAATCCTGTTCTGTGGACAGGCTGGACTCCCCAAACACGCTCTGGAATAGCAGTATCTCACTGTACAATTAAGGGAGATTCTCACATGAAAATGTGGCTCTTCAGGCTATTAGGAAGTTGTTTGAGAGATTTACCAAAAAAATCCTTCGGTTTTTATGGTCAAATGAGCATAAAATTGTGCTTCCCCACACTCATTTCCTACTAAATAATACTTGCAGTGCTTACTTCTTGGAAATGCGTGTGTTACAAATATAAAATTAAAAATAATTTATCCCTTAAGGGTGCTCTTCTGATTCAGTTTTCCCCCAGCCCCTTAACGGAAGCAGCTGCATGTACAGAACGGAGTTTCTGCATTTCTTTTCCCCATTTCTTTAACAAAATTCTCCTCAGAAATTAAAGCGATAGCAGAGGATTACCCCAGCACGTCTGGTTTGAGATCAGGAGTTTTCTTCTTCAGCTTGGGGTGGAAGTGCCTTTTCCCATAGTGGATTCTGCTTTTAAATGTGACCCTGTGTGAGTCCAGGCAGCTCTCCCTCCCCAGCCTCTCTCTTTCTGATTAAAGCAGGGAAGGAGCCCTCACGGGCGTTCACATTGAATCTCCTTTTTCACGTGGTTGTGGCTATTTCCTCCTCTCCTCTTCCCAGATCATCTCTCCTCTTCCTCATTTTTCCTTTCTCCCACGTTTTCAGACCAAACCTCCCCCAAAATTATGAATTATTTTTCTTCTGTTTTTACCTCTGCTAAACCACAAAACAAACAGGACATGCACAGGTATCTTGTTTCTGGGTTTTGTTCTTGGATTTTGGGATGGTTTTTTTTTTGTTTTGGCGTTTCTGCAGCTCCCAAAGATACATCACTCCCGACAGGGTTGATGTGGCAATATTCAGCGGTCACCTCCTTTGTGAGCACCATTTAGAAGAGGTCACTGACAGCACAAAAGAGCTACGAAAATAATTGTAACTTTGTTACCCATTAGAAATGCATGCAGCAATCTGTCCTAATGAGAGATTTTCTTTCCCTCCCACTTCAGCATGACACCATAGCAGCTTACGGATATACTGAGGTCTTCTAATGCAGGAGTCTGTACATAGCACTGTGTAAAAGTGGTGATAGATTTTGTTCTGTTCAACAGTTGAAAAATATCATGGAGACATTCTAAAATACATTGGAATTAATATTCCATCACTAGGAGAAGTGTGTATTTCAAATAATTCACCCTAAAATGAATACAAACAGCTATTAATGCACAATATGGTCCCTTGTAAACCACTTCAAAGCATTAATGATCTATACTGTATCAGAAATGTATATGCAAAAATAAAACATAATTTCTTGCTGCTAAAGCATTACCTAAAGTAAACCATTTCAACACTGAATCAAATTATTTCAATGGCAGAAATCACACCTGTCTCACTGGATAAACTGAGTATTCAGACTATTAAACTCATTCAAGTGACTATATTGTATTCCACCATGCACTGTGCCTTGTAGCGAGCATAACATTTCTTAAAACCGTAAAATCATTTAGCAAAACAAATGCATCAACTATCAGAGTGGAGACACAAGGAGAAGGGACCAAGGAGATGAAGCACCTTCTTGCTGCACATCGTATACTAGATATTGAACAGAGTCACCTGCCATGGCACCATTGAAAATGAACCAAATCCCACTGAAAACCTGTCATTTTGTCATCAGAGTTCATGTTTACATCTCCTGTGTTACTAAGCAATGCATGGTCCCTGCTGCAAGGGAGGTGAAGGGCTGCAACCAGAAGGTTTGTGTGGCTAAAGACAAAGATCAAAAAGCTCTGTGTGACAGCAGTGGCTGATTCCTAACAAAGGCTTTGCATCAGGAAAAGGGGAAAAAATACAGGAAAAGTGAAGCAGTGCCATTAAATGGAGTTGGCTGTGGAGGCAGGAGCAGGCAACAATCAAACATGTAGGAGGTGTGAGGCCACTTCCACTGTAACTGAGGGTACGAGGTCTTGAAGTCACAGCAAGATCAAGAGATCCCATTGAGCAGCCATCCAAACTGTCCATCATTCTGAGCCTCCACGCTTGACAACTACACTGAGAAGTTGTAACTTATTTGGTCTCTAGAAGGGGATTTAAATGAAGATGATGAAACCACATCTAGTTTTTGTTTATTTTTTTAGAAATAGTCATGTTTCTGCAGTGCTTGAGTGAATGGTCCAAGTTACATCTGATTATACAAGATCCATACAATAAAGCACAGTCAATTGATAAGTGAGTTACACATTCATTAGTGCAGAATTAATCGGGTAACTTATAACAACAGATACTAATACTGATTTCTTAACAGGCTCCAAAAATTATATATCACTACTGAAGTAAACTAAGTCACTCATGAAGTATGAAAAACATAGTTCAGCTGTTAACAGTTTCTATCTGACTGTTTGCTTTGGATTAAGAAGCAAGAAGAGGTGAAGTCATGGGTCAATCACTATTACACTCAGGTTGTTATTAAAAAGCACCTTCCCATCTCTTTTTTTGCTGCATCCAGGCTTTTGTAACTCTTCCATTACCTGACGCTTTAGTTCAGAAGGAGCAGTTTTAGAAAACTCATAAGTTTCTGTCAGGAAATCCAGCAACAGCTCCCCATCCTTGTTGCCTTCAATAAAGCAGCTCGTTATGTCCATGTGGGATGGGAGCTCGTGGAGCTGGTACTTCATCCCGGCTGAATCCAGTATCCTTTTGATGTTAGCAGAGGAAACGTAAGAGCAGAGATCATCTAAAGGGAGGGAAGACCCAAACTTCTTCCACAGCGTTTCCCAGCCACTGGTTTCTGAGAGATAAACCACAAGAAAAATGCTCAGAAATAACAAAAAACACTACTTGAACAAATTTTTTATTATCTGATTATTTTAGAGGTTGTCTGCATTGCAACCGGGATCTCCCCAGAGCTGGGACATGTGTGCTGGACCATGGTGGAGATGGCTGCCTCTCTGCTTCTGAGCCTCAGGGTTGGGGTTTGCAGGAGGAGATGGACATTCTATGTACCCTGGAGCTCCAGCACCTCCCACCGAGCCCTCAGGTGAGGCCAGAGCAGCTCAGTGCACTCAATCCTCCCTCCTTCCACTCCCAACACACTGCACTCCTCTGCTTCATGCACATAGGGACATCCCTCTATAGCCCACGTGCTGAACACCAGCAATTCAGAGCCATCTTTTGGATTTAAACTGCTCCCCAGATTTCAGCTCCCTGTTTGGAAAACCACATCCTCTCCTATTCCCTCACCTAATGACTTAGTGGTTGAGCTACATGTGAGCTTCCCCGAGCCCAGGATGGAGCTGCCCCATCCTCCCAGCCTTCATCCATTGCTCCCATTACACTCACACACGGTTGAGTATGGCAATGAGAGGCATGCCCTTCACCCCAAGCAAATCTCCCCAGTGGTGCCAGAAGGACATTTTGGCTGTGTGCTACCTGGGTATGCACACAGGCTGAGGAAGGAAAAGGCTCCAGTAGCACCACAACCACCTCCAGAACTGAGCCCATGCTGAGCCCAGGTTTGTGCCTCTTCTCAAGGGTTGTTTTACAAAGAAAACCAGCTGGGCAAGCTGAAACCCCCCAAGATCTCTCTTCACATCTTCATTTTCCCTCATCCCAGATCTGTGACTCAGCATTTCTGCTATAAATCATTTATAAAAAGATCACCCAGAATGACTGGACGGGATGAAAATAACTTCAAGCCTAATGAGCAGCTCTTGGGAGTCACGACTATAAATCTCCATAACTACTAAAACCAGTTGCTCGGCAATTTTGCAAATGCTTTATCTGCAGACAGTTATTTATAGTCAAATGAACAGTTTGGTGTTTAGAAGAGGGGCTACAATATTTTCTTTCACCTGGTGGAAATTGAATGCAGAGCACTAATTGCAGAAAATTTGCTGGTGTCAGTGTTGTGTGACTCAGTGCCATCTCCGAGCCGAGCAATTATACACTACCTGAACGCAGCATTATTATAATAGCTCTCAATAGGTTCAGCATATGGCACTACTTTTGTTTTCAAGGCGATGTAAACAGATTTTTTAAATGTGTTAAAAATAACACCACATACCTCTCCCGGCAGGGACGGAGCAGGAGGGATTGCAACCTTCACCGACTGACCAAGCCCTCTCCTATCAATCCTATTCCCAGACTGGTTTTTAATTAACACATCCTAATGTGTTTGTGTTGGAGATGACATTACCTTCATTTTTTGAAATGAGCTTTGTTGTGTTTATCATCCAGCACCTCTTTTTGCTTCAGTGCTCATTTTCACAGCACTTCTTCCTTCCCCTTTCTGTGCCCTTCTTTCCCCCAAGGTTTTCCTTCCCTTTCCTCTCTGCTGTTCTAAGCCCTGCTCCTCTCTCCCTTTTCTTGCTGGCCCCAGCACCTTCTGCTCCATTCTGCTCCATCAGAAAGCACCATTGCCTGGCCCAGAGAGGACTTCAAATATTTTCCATTAATTCAGATTTTTAATCACATTAATTTGAATAGACACATGTTCCTCCCTGTATTCACATTTCATGAATATCCAAAGGGACAGGTTAAGCAACTGGAAAAGAGTTTCAATTAACTATACGCAGGTAATCAGCAATAGCTTGGTATTACGATCTACTCTTGTTCAGCCAAAGAACAAGAACTCAGATAATTTCAAATACAGAAATACTTCTTGTAGTGAGCTGCTTGAAAATGCTTTAAATCAGAAACATTTTGGAGAAAAAAGATTTGAATAAATTCAGGTCAGAGAAGTGACACTTTGCTGCGGGTGCTCCATGGACACAAAAAAGGAACTTCATCAAATACATTACTCTTTGCCAATACATTGCTCATGACCAAATTCAGTAAAAAATTAATCTTAAACCTCTGAAAAACTAACACTTAATATTCCCAAAAAACTGTCAGATGTGTCTGTTTACAGAAATAAAATTTCTAGGGCTTGTGAGGCAAATTAAAGACTTTCTAGAACTGAATTAATCCCCACCATTGCAGTGTCTCTAGCAGATCTGGCCCACAGTATTAAAAGGTCATCGTTTGCTCAGTTCCCACATTTTAGTGCTGCATTGACCACAAAGCATCTCTTTAAGGTCTGACGCAGCCTAAGAACGTTGTTTTCCACCCAAAATGATGACATTAAGGAAATGGGCAGTTTGAGGAGAAAATGAACCATATGTGCTCTAACACCTGCTGTATGGCACAGCCGAGCCCCGTCGTAGCCGTTTGCTTAATGCCACAAGTCTCGGGGAGCAAGATAATGCAGTGCCCAGCCTGAAAAGGCTTTTACAGAAAATAGCAGAGGCTGAAGGAGTTTTTGCAAGAGAGAGCTGCACAACTGAGCTTCTCCTTGCTTTGAGGCTCTCTGCTGCTGTCCAGCACTGGCCTGGCTGTAGGATAGGGAAGGGCAGATAGGTGATAAAGGATGATTTAAATACAAATGTGCATTGGTTTCTAGCTGGCCCATGTTGAACTCGCAGGAACCCCTAAGGTCCTGATGGCTCTTGCCCAACCGAGCAGTGCTGGTGGAGTGGTTCTCACCTGACACCAGGATAATGAGGAGCTTTGCCTGCCCTTCCAGGAGGCTGTGGAAATACCGGATAGTAGCTGGGACATCTTTCACATAATACAGCATCTGGAAAGAGCAGAGATGCTTACACAGATGTGGTGTGGTCCTGCTGAGTATTAAAACTGGTAACTCTCAGTAAAAGAAACCAAGTGGGGATGATCTTGACAGAAGAGCAGCGGGACAAGATGACACATTGGCACAACATGGGGCAGTGGGCTCATGTTGCAAACAGGGGGCTCTCACTGCTTTGCCTGCTCTCTGGCTCTCCCAGGACCAAGCTCATGTTCATTCATTAGCCTGAGATAAAAGGATTTGCCTTTCTTGGTAGTGAAGGTGGCTTGTAACAGCTTCGGTAAACTGGGAAATACAAAGGCAATTTTGCAGAGAGGATGAGGAGCTTTGAAAACACTAGTTAAAATGTATTTTTAGTTGACTGCCACCCACAGCCCAGTTAATAGGACTACTGTGCTCAAAGTTGCTTTGCTGTATCTCATCTTTCATTTTTGCAGATCACTTATGCTTAAGTACTTTAAATTACAGGGAAATAAACTCACCTTTCTTCCCCTTAGAGTGGATAATGAGGTCACATACTTCATGCATACTTTAAAGAGCCAAGTCTTTGACAACATTTACTTTGCAGAGACTTTTACCTGGATCATGTGAATAAAGTCCCATTTTTTAGGCTTCTTTTCTGCATTCATTCGACTTTCATATTCATAAGCTGTCTCCTCATGCCAGGTAAACTTCACGTTCTCGAGGTTTGATGTCCCAGCCACACGCTCTGAAATACAGGAGAGGGCAGGACAGAGTTATCTCAATTGCAAATACAGTACTGGTTTCCACTCAGAGCTTTAATACATCCAAAATGCATATTTATAGGGTTTTTTTACCAGTTTAACACAGCAGTGGAATATTTAAAACCTTGAGCCCATCTGTAAGAAGGGGGCTGTCCAGGTCTTTCTAGGATGGAGTCTTTAGAGGGTCTGATGCTTTCCCCTTGGCATCCTTATCTGGGCTCCTCCAGTCTTTACCTTTTTTTTAAAAAAGAAATTTCCTCATGACTAGCTTGAGCTGCATTAAAAGATGTTCACTGGAATAAACAATAATGATGCCATGAGCACCACACTTCATGCTGAATGGGAGAAGAGGTGGTGGTCCCTCTGCTTAGGTGACACCCTGAGCAGAAGCCAGGCCATTGTGAGGGGTTTTCCAAAAACTGAACAATTAAATACAGGGGCTCAAGGGTGGATCAAGGGGGCTGTGTTTTGAAGAGAAAGCACAGTTAAAAGCTGAGATGGGCAGAGAAAGCAAATGGCTCACTGGGAACACGCCACAGGGATGGTGGGAGAGGGAAGGATCTTTGCTCCATGAGCAAGGACCCATCTCTTGACATTTTGCTTCTGTTGTGTTCAAATAAATGGGATTTTTCAAAAGCCCACAGTTTCAGCCAACTGCTACAGGTAAAAGGGATGACAGTGTTTGAAAGCAAAGACTGGCACAGGGTGACACACGATGTGTTTTCAGACCTCAACACAAAGCACATCCAGTAACTGAGGAAAGCAGAAAGCTGGAGAAGCAGATTCAAGGAATAAGTTATATCAAGGGCCTGGCTCACCACTACATTTCTTTGCTATTTATGGGAGCAAAACTGGGGAATAATTTCATATTTCAGGGGATGCTAGAATACTAATGTCCATCTGCTGGCATATGGAGCTCATCTTGCTGCGCTCCTACCCGTGTTCGGGATTGCTCCAGGACAAAGCCAGCCCTGCTGCGATTCCCGTGCTTCGCTGGAGTTAACATAAATTTAAAACTTAAATGGCCCAAAGGCAGCCTGAGCCTTAGCTACAGAACACATGTTCAAAACAACTTGATTTACTAAGACTAGCGCCTTTACACCACTAATCACAGTGTTTCTCCTTTTGGGCTCTGATTAGGACATATCCCCGTCGGACAAATGAGAAATGTTCCTACAGTGCTTATCTCCTCTCTTTTATGGCTGGAAACGGGCCACCCCTTTCGGATGCTGCTGCTGTTACTCTGTTTGCTACCATTTATCAGTCACTGGCCCCAGCACTTGCAGTTCAGATGTAATTTGCTGTTTTAAACTCCAGCTTCTTTCAACAGCAGTTCATATCACCATCACAAATAATCTGGTGCAATCTGGTTCAGTTCAATTGCTAGAAAGTCTACGAGGAGACACTAGGAGGAAAACTGAATTTCTCGCCAGGGTGGGCTTTTAAAGTCAAAATTTCAGAAAGAGCAAATTCATTCTCAGTACGGCAAGTTTCTGCCCAAATATTCATCTGAAGCCAATACGTATCACCCTAACTGTTTTGAAGTTTTCCTTATTTTCCCCAGGTTCAACTCAGATTGCTGTGTGTGTCAGAAGCTCTTCTGACCCTTGGTGGTCCCAAGTGTGCCTTTGATGGGTGCCATCAAACCCAGACAGCCTCCGGTTGTGCCGCGCTGTGCAGGCAATGGCAGCGCAGTTCAGTTGTGGTGTGATGGACACTCCAACCATGGCCATCAGGGGCTTCACCTGGACATGGACCAGGAATGAAGGAAAGCCACAGGCTTTGAGGAAAACCTCCTCCATACGTGTAGCCTAAGATAAACCTGTTTGTCACCTCTGCATGTCCCAGTATGAAGTTTCTCTTGTGAGCGTGGCTTCTCCTTCCCAAAGAGAAAGCATCTGGTTAGGCAGAAAACGTAACTACTGAATCCTCAGAGGCATGGATAATGTTTCCAATTCTCCCTGGAAAAATCTTAGGGCTCAGAAACCTAATTAATGATACCTACTGGGGACATGATTAATTACCAAATGAGAAAGTTTAAAGAAAAAAATTCAGATGAATATTTCATTTCTAGTTTAGCATAAAACTTAAAATAAGGACAACATCTTATGTTTTCTTTAACTTTCTTCTGGAAAGAAACTCACTGAAGTAGGAAAGGCCTGGCAGTTAATTGGTGGTAGGTGGTGAGATCACTAGGAAGATTCAGCGCAAATCCAGTCCCACGTAGGCTGTGGTTAATGGCCCAGACAGGACAGAAAAGCTATGTGCAAGTGCCCAAACTGTCTTATAAGCACAGCAGATGCTCTGTTGCCCATCCTTCACCATCTCAGCCTGGAGCAATGCAGAAGCTCCTGGGATTTTGCAGGAGCCATCGTTTTAAAGATCAGGTCCATGTAATACAGAGACAGATATGAAAAGTTTCCTGAGAGCCTTTGGTGCTTCCAGTGACCTTGAACTCCCCCACTGTAGAGAGAAAGGGATTTTTACTCTTATTATTTTCTTTCTTAGACTTCCACAAGTTGTTTCATACTGGGAATGCTTTGTTTTTAAGGAGTTAAGCATGAGTAAGAGGTGGAGATTTACAGCGTGGTTGTGCAGTCTGGCATTTACTATGGTTTGGAGCATTTCCAACGCCGCAGACTGCTGACGAGGTTCATTCATTACTGCCACGTCCATTCAGCAGCCGCTCTCTGGCAAGGTGTGCTCTGCTCAGGGCCACTCACAGCCTGTACCTGTGTCACCTCCATACCAGACCGTAATTACTTGCTAAGGTAAATCCTGGTAGGTGTTAATCCAGAGATAATCAAAGTATGGATTGATATTTAATGCTCGCTTTGTCAGGCGATTTGACCAAAGCACCCCTGCTAACATTCAATTCTCCTTGGAAAATGCTGAGCTTTCCTTCACAAATGTTATTCAGGCCTTTCTTTGGAAGGAAACAAGCTCTAAGCCACAGAGCACACAGCAAAAGTCTTTCCTATCCACCTTGATCTCTTTTCTGTGTTTTCAAATTCAAAGGATGGCAACAAATTTAGTGCAACACTGCGAGGTTTAGCTACTTGTTATTTGGAAATCATTTTTAAGATGTGTGAGAATTACCATGAGACACTAAAATTTTCCCTTCAAAGTTGAAGAAGGATCCTGATTCAGTGCAACCCAAAGGAGAAAACTTTCTCTCTGAAATATGGGGATTTTACTCTATTCCCATACAATCACCCACCAGTTCCCACCTTGCTTAGCTTTTACAGTCTGTGTAGTCCCACGAGTCTGCCACACAGACTTCTTTGCAGTGAGAGACTGATTTTAATGAGAAACCGAACACTGCTGAAAACCAATGATGGCAAAAAAGCATAAAACAGTGACATTTTTTAACTTTTAAGAGCCAATTCTGATGAGAAATCATTTGAATGTGGGGTCATCCAGCGTTCAACTCTTCAAAGCATTTCGTGTACTTAATGTAATTTTAATGTATTCAATGTAAAAATACCTTTGTACTTGGAGATTTGGTCAGCACTGGGCTCTACCACATCGTTGTTGATGGCAACCCCTGGATATCTGGCTTGTACTTTGGAGAGGATCAGCAGGTCAATCTCACCTAGGGAAGCAGGCAACATGAAATAGAAGATGAAGGCAAAGCTCAGGCCAACGTTATCTCCACCGTTAGCTTTAGAATTTGAGAAAAATTTGAATGCCGGTCCCATCTTCATTCCTCCTCTCTGACTGCCACCATCAGTGCCAAAGGAAAACCAGACACAGCCAGGTGTGTAGCTTGACCTCACAATTCCTGGACATCACCTAACCTTGCAGGGAAGATCCTAAATGAATGAAAGTACCACTACTGGTGGTTCCAAGTGACCAGCGAGCCTGGCAGGATTTCTTAGGAGTCAGTAAGAGCATTTTTAGCCAGTGGTTACCAGGTCATGCGGGTGAAGGAGAAGAGCACATGTGTTTACATTGGAGTCAGAAGCAATGTTCATGTCTGTTTGTCTTCAGTGTCCTCTGACTTTTTCCATAAGTACGATGAATACTGCACACACCATCTATGTTTATTTAACCCCTGTCTACAGAATACCCCAGAGCTGACTGCACTTGGTGAGAAACACCTCTCTCTGGATACTGTTCAGGCTGGCTGCAGTTATTTTACTGATGGAAGTACCCAGAGATCCAACATTTCAACATTTAAAAGGAACTGCCATGGCTCTTGGCCACCTTTCCCCATCCACAATATGGGAAGCTCAGGGAGATGATGCTCCTGACCGAGGCATGGGTCCAGAGACAACATCATGCTGGCTTGCTTAAGTTTCTTAGGGCTCGCTTCTGCTTATTGCACTTGAATAAGTTTTAGGTGGAAAAACCAGAAGAATGAATTAAGGCAGAAATGGTGAAACAGAGGGTAACTGTGGTGAATAATAGACCCAGGGGTCATGCTACAGACTAATATTGAGCTTTGTCCTGGAAGATGTACTTGTGCTTGACACAAGTCCAAGCTATAAAATTCAGCATTAGCTCTATTATACAAGAGATTTGAGGTGCAAAAGGAAAATATTGGGAGTTAAATAGCCATAATGTGCACCCCAGCACACTGGGTCCTCTCCAGGAGGGTCCTTTTCACTAAGAAGATCTCTCTGCCTGTTTCTGGCCTCACCACACATCACCACAGGTCAAAACAAGGCCCCATAGCCAAGGTCTCACCTGGTCATTAACACCCCAAGAATTTAACATAAAAAAAGGAGGAAGAGTTCAACTTTTTCAGACTTAGGTGTCTTTCTTAAAGCAACTCAAAACACCAAAATTTATGTGGCATCTGTGCCAACATGTTTTTTAAGGGAGGGAAACTGAATTTCTGAAGGAGCAGAAATAGCTGCAGCTTTGCTACGAAGGCGAACCCTGTATTTTATTGCAAAATCAGAGCAAGTCGTCTGCAGGCTGCCGTGGCAAAATCTGGGAACACAGAGCTACTGCAATGTTTTTGATTTTTGGTTGCTTTACCAACTTTTTGTAAAGTGGATTAGTCCTTTCAAAAGGCTGTGCAGGTCCTGATAAAATAATTTTGAATTTCGTACTTCCATAAGTGGATAGGTTAATATATCCCCTCCCACTCTTCTGTGGCCAAGCCACCCTTGTACTGTTTTTAACCAGAAAAACCACCCCTTTGATCCATAACTTAATCCACAGCCTTAACTGACTTCAGTTAGCTCTTTTATATGCAAACAAGTGTCCTGAGGCATTTTACAGTCAAATCTGTGGCAGCTTGCACGATCAACAATTTGGCAATTAGGCTATCCGCATTATTTAAACTCTCCAACACAATTACTTTTTAAAGGCTACCACTATGTTCACCATTAAGTTTCTAATTAAACATTTTACGTAACGGGATAGTTTATAGCCCAGTTGCTACTTTATAGCGGCATTGAGGACTTTTATGGTTTTTAAAGGTACAGAGTGCTGCGCGCCGGAGTGTGAACTTAATAAGGCAGAGGCTGTAGGCGAAGGCAGGCGCTGTAGATGGGTGGGTGTAATGGGAGATGATGCTTCATTAAACGGTTTGCTTGTCTCTCGAGGTGGAAAAGTGGAACGGAAACGCTCTTCTTCCCTGCTCCCTTCCTGTGAAACACGGACAGGGCCAGGGCAGCAGCTCCATCACTGCCCCAGGGTTGGATGGGGGATTTGGGACTTTGGTGCATCTTGAGCTCCCAAGGACCCACGGTGGGAACAACCCAGTGAGGAGCAGGGTTTTGGTGGTGTAGGGGGTTTTTTTACACCACAAAATGAGTTTTGCCTGCACTTTATTGGTTGAATATCCATCATGCTAAGCTGGAGTGGCCCTGGTTTGGGACTTAAGTACCTCACTAAGTAGACTGTTCCTGTTAAAAACAACTTTTTTCTTTTTTGGTAGAAGAATGGGTTGTCTGATTTTGAGAGTTCCTACTCTGTCACCCTGTTTTATAACTAACGCCCACCATTTACATACAGTTATTTTTACTTATTAGGAGAGATTGACAAAGCTGAAATTAGTCTTTGGAGATGATATGACTAAAGCATTTAAGCTAAATTACCTGTTCTTATAAAATTTAAGTTTGATGACTTCACTGGGAGAGCAGAATTAGAAAACATAGGCTTCAATTATGAGGGAACTTGGGCAATAATTTAATAAGAAGAAGCCACTTGATATTATTGGTACTGCTTTTCCATCCAACAGTGTTAAGAGACTTATTTCTTCCAATTTCTTCTGGATTTCCTCTGGATTTCTTCTGAAGCCTGTGTTCAGCTCCAGTGTTTTGGGGTACAGGAGGCCCTTGTGCACTGACTGTGGTCAGCAACTATGCACAGGCAAAAGGGAGGTCAGTGGAGGCTGTCATATACCAAGGCAGGAGGAAGCAATGATGGGGAACTACCACATAGGTAAATAGTTACAGGGGACAGGAATTGCAATGTGAGTGAAAAAGTAATATTCTAAGACATTATTGTGCTTTCTTTGCATAGAAACAGTATGGGGAAGTTCAAACCTCTCTCTGTCCTTGAGGAGTGATGTTGCAGAAGGAGGTTTCTCATGGAGGACATACAAGAATCGAGGTGGGGAGGCACAAGCTGTTTCCATTCACGGCCATACACCAGCTAATGCCATCAGTCCCCTGGAGCTGAGTCTTAATTCCCACTCCACTCCTTTCTGCAGTTTTCAATCCTCTATTCTTAAATAAAAAAGGCAAAATCATACCAATACTGAAGTCCATAGCATACCTGCTCCACCACCAACACTTAGGATATTGATTGTAGACTTCCCATTTCCAACACTGAAAAACATTATTTATACAGTTTAATAAAACTACCCAGTAGAGAGGGTTACCTCTATTTTGTGAAGCACTCAAGATCCCATGAGGACTAAAACCTGCAGGACGAAATCCAATGCAATATGTATGTGTATGGGCATGTCTGTGAGCTGGCAGGAGGGATCAGATTCAGAACTCTGCTTGTTGGAGATTCCCGATTTTCAGTTATTTCGGCAATTTGTAGAGGAGCCCTGCTTTTACTAGAAATGATACAAGCAGCAGCAGCTACATACTTTCTCTGTGTCTGAGCTTTGAGGACCAGAGACCCCCCTGGGTCTGGACCCACAGCTTAAATATTATTTGGAGAAGTTTTGCATTTTGCAAAATGGAGAGGAAGAGGGGAGTGTGTAATGTGTTTAAAATCCCTTAGCGGGGCTTCCGCAGAGCCATAAACCCCTGGGCTTAGAGAGATGCCTTCCCAGAGCCAGGATTCAACCCCAGCTGCCTGCTGCTCCAGCCAGCCCGCAAAGCGAGTGGTCCAGCAAAAAACAAGGCAGGCAAAGCAGGAGCATGATTTACACATACTAGAGAGAGCCTAAATATTACCTGAAAAGATTATATTTTAAAAGCTACTTTCAATCAAATTTAATCTTAGAACATAGTATCTGTTACTGCATTTTAAAGCTGTTTCAGGGTAAGCATGCAAGGAAACAATTCAGCCTTATCTCCTCCCTGCTAGGCAGGCTCCATCCCAAAGAGCAGCCGTTCAGCAGTGTCTGTAAATGAAATTTCCAGACAAGCCCTATCAGAAACCCACAGACAGGGCGGCCGGCGGGGAACAGCAATCTGCCTCTTGCAAGCATCCCCTGAGTCTGTCCTCGCCACAGGAACACGCCACCGGGCTGCCCTTCAGCTCCATGTGGCCACCTCCGCGTTACCTCGCTACCACGGCCGGCAGCTGCCGCTCCATGAACTCCCGCATGCTCTGGTGCTCGGTCGAGTTTGCGAGGAAGAGGCGGAAAGACTGGAGGTATCTGGCGGGGTCGGTGAGCAGGCTCCTCATGGGCGATGCCATGCTGGGGGTCTGGAGGGCGCAGGAGGGAACAGGTTGGTCCCTGCAGCTCTTCTTTCAGACCTAGAGAGGGAATAACAAACACCGGAGAGGTGAAAACCAGCATGCACTTGGACTTTGCTCCGCTGCTTCACCTCAGAGCACTTTAAAAAGTATTATGCAATTCTGCAATAGGGGCTGTAAATCAGGTTTGAGCAGCAAAGGGTAATATATCATCTTTAATCTGCACAGAGGAAATGCTAGCATTTTTTAACTGTGCTGACACAGGGCTCTCTTAAAACCCAGTAAAAGGGTCTTTAGACGGTTCTTAAACAAAAGAAAAATTCCCCTATTTCTTGAAGGCATGGAGAGAGGCTCCAAAGACTTGGTCTGGATTAGAAGAAAGTGCAGCACACATCTCCAGAGATGCTGGCAGATGTCTCTATCTGTTTTTTTAAGCTTTTGATGTTCTTAAATGGAATGCTGATGGTGGGGTGAAAACAATAAAAACCTTACAAATGCACTCTTTATTTTTCTGGTTCCTCTGAAGATAATGGTATGATTCCCATGGGCTAAGTAGTTGATTCACAAAAGCCACGTGAGTTACCGGAATGGATGTTGTGCTAAACTTGGCTTACACAGAGTCAGGCATGGGGGAGGCAAAGAGTGCTACCGGGAAATGTTGGGCTGTGCCTTGGAAAGTGCAATGGAATTTGTTCACTCCTTCTTAAATTGCAGTTTAAGTCCATCACACCTTGTCCTAACTGGCAAGGGGAAGGAGGTCCTCTTCCTTCTTGTGGGTCCTGGGCTTAAGGACCACGCTGCATCTCTTACCATCAGATCTGCCTTCCCTGCAGAGGTTACGTTATTTTATTGGTTCTTTTGGGCTGCCTCCAGCCAAGCCCTGCATTGTTGAAGTGCAGCAGCCACAAGTGAAAGCCTCCCACCACTGAGGTCCACAGCACAGCCACAATGGCTTCCCTCACCCTACCAAGATCCTCACTCATTGCCTTTGCTTGCCAGCATGACCACTGAAATACAAACCACGGGCTTTTTCCAGGGTACTTCTCTTGTGTCTTTGAGTGATAGTTCTGTCCTCTGTTGTATTCCCAGTCCCTCCCAGTTGCACATCGAATAACAACGGTCTTGTACCTCCCCCAGATCATGAATGGAAACATGAAAGAGTGATGGTCTCAGGTTCATACTCGTCATCACCTCCCTTTCCAGCAGTGAACTGCTCATAACTTTTCTAAGTGTGCACCCACTTTTCCACCCACTCAGCAGCTGTCTCATTGAGGCCACATCTTTCTTGCTTGCTTATGAGAAAGTCCTTCAAGATGGTGCCAACCCTTAAACCCCTGGATAGAAGCACCTCCTTCTTCCTTCAAGATGGTGCCAACCCTTAAACCCCTGGATAGAAGCACCTCCTTCTTCCTTCATGATGGTGCCAACCCTTAAACCCCTGGATAGAAGCACCTCCTTCTTCCCTGCACACCAGGATTGTTACGCCACCAGCAGAAATACGGTCTTGGCACAGTTTCTCCCTGACATCTCCACATTGCCTGGCCATCACCTCATTCTCTTTCTGGTTCTCACTGCTTCTCAAAGGATGATTTACAGGGACAGTTGTCATGCTGAGCAGCTGCAGTTCCCCAGCTCCTCCTCCTCCCCCTGCCCCTTTTCAACAGTAATGTGAGCTGCTTGGCTTTGCCCGTCTACCTTTGCTGCTCATACCAGATATAAAGTCCAAGCTATGGCATGTTTTAGTTTTGCATCCCATGAGCCACATCTCTACACATCTCAGATGTTCCCATAGGAGGATGAATAGAGAAGGCCGATGGTAATGTGCCTCCTCCAGCGCATGCTGCTGCCAGAGCCGTTAGGTCAATTAGCAATGCCTGTTAATTGCTGGCCTTGAGGCAGTCCCAAAGACCAACAGCAACTGCTGGGGCAGGAGCAAAAGTATGATTTTCCCCCCATAACACCGCAGAGGAAGACCTGGCTTTCAGCACACTCCCTGTGCCTGCCCTCTCAGACAGCAAAGAAGCTTTCAAGGGAAAAAACCAGCAAAACTGAGCATTTCAAACATCAACAGTGACAAAAAGAGCCTGGTAACAAGTAGATGAGAGAGCTGTAAAAACCTTGCTGGGTCCTGGATGGCCATGAGGGCTGGTTGAAGCATCATGGGAAGGCAATGCCCCCCCAGCCCACATGTGAGCCCTCAAACGGGCACACCAACACCCCCAGATCCTTTTCCCAGCTGACCAGCACTCAAATCCCCAGCAAAATCTGAATTAACCTGGGGAAACCAAGTATAAGTTTTGCCATAGAGTGTAAGGAAGCAAACACTTGGATGTACACCAGGTGAGAATTACTCACTGCTGACCCACCCTGAAAATGAAGTGGTATATTCCTTGTTTACCCATTCCTCTGCTCTGCCCAACTCCTCGCTTTTTACTTTAAGTGCAGAAAGAGGCTTTGCCATTTGCTTCCAACATATTTTACCACCTCCAATCTTGAAAACATATTCTGCAGTTAATAAGAGAAGATTTTGATAATCAACCTTTTTTCTGTGCCTCCCTCTACTTCCTGTGATTTAATTTGCTGACGTCCCCTGCTCTGTGGTCTCTAATGAGCAGCTGAGATTCATTTTCATGTTAAGTGCAGTTCAAGGAATTTGTCTCATTTATTTCATTATGCTTTTGGCTGTTTGAATTTGCCCCATTTATTTAATTTTAGGTTTTGCTGTTTGTGGCCAGTTAACTTCAAGAATGGGTAAAGAAAAGGAAGAAGAGGATTTTTTCTGAATCAGGCTGATTGATATAATTTTTTTGATAATAACGTTCATTTGGGCATGTCTCCTTCAGTGATAATCCAAATTTATACATAACTCCCTAAAAAGATTGAGGAGTTTCAAAGACAGGCTCTGTGTTTACACTGCAGCTGCTTGATCCACCGCTGCTAGCAGAATTAAACCTGCACTAAACTCACCGTAAAACCCTTTAAACATGAAGCCCGGAAGACAAAGCGAGCTGTAAACCATTTGCGGTCGGAGCTCGGGCTCAGCATGGGGTTACCCCTGGTCGCTGAACGCCAGCAAAGCAGGGGTTCCTCTCGCAGGAGCTGAACGCAGCCTGTGAGGCTCACACTCGTTCCCCAGCAGCCGTACTTACGTGCGAGCCGCCCGTACTCCCGGGGTCGCGGGCTCC
>NW_010190037.1:45856-52819 GCF_000695765.1 Mesitornis unicolor
CGGTGCCTCTGCGGCGCTGGGGGACGCGCTCCCGGCCCAACACCGTCCCGGGTTCTGCCTCCGTCCCACCCCCGGGTCGCGACGCGGCGGCGCGGGGGAGGATTTTGCTGCCTGAGAAAGGAGCAGGAAACACCATAACCTCGGCTGCCCGCAGAGGGACCAGTTTAGACCCTGGTCCGTACCCCGCACGGACACCAGGACCCCGGGAGCATTTAGAGACAGAGCTCTATCGTCGTTAATTAACAGTCCTGGTGAAAAAATAAAGCCCTGCCACTGATTACAAGAAATGGGACTGTTGACAAATTGGAAATAGTTGTCTCGGTGTGTGGCACACAGCAATGTATAGTATCATTTACAGATTGCCTATAGAAGCCTACTGATAGAGATTACTTCGCTTTTTAGCTCATTTGCTTGCCAGCAGCTGAGATTTTGCTTATCCCTTACTTTCCAGGGCTTAAGCAATGGGAGGCATTTTCCAAATTGTGCGTAGCCTCCACAGCCCTGTTAGGAACAGTTTTATCCCAGGGAACACAAAAGCGGAATAAAAGCATAGACCTATGTCTGCTATCCCACTGCGTTTTGGTGTTCAGAGCATTAATAAAATATTTGCCCTGTGTGTGCCTCAAATTTTTCATTGCTCTTTCATGTTTAGTGAAAAACAATTTTTTTTAAGTTAAGCGCAGAAGTTTTCCTTCTGGACTTAAAGGGAGAAATGAACTGTTCACATTGCAAAAGTCGTATAAAATAATGACAGTAATATTAGTAATCGTGCCTTCAAAGGTACAGTTACAGGCAGAATGGCTATAGTTTGACATTTAGCTGTAAGTTTATTGAAATAAAGATTTCATATCAACAGCTAAAATTGTTCAGCTGGAACAATGACTTTGTAAGGAAGGCAACACCCTCTGCATTCTTTTTCCTCTCTATACACAGCACCATTTCCAAACCCCTAGGAGGAAAGGAGGTACAAAGCCTCCTCGCCACAGAGCAAGCCGAGAGCAGTGGGGCTGTGGTGTTTTGGTACCTTCTGCTGGTCCCTGGGCAAAGAGGGCCAACAGTGAGGTGGTGTAATAGTAAAACCCAAAGCTGTGAGTAAGAGGAGTCCACCCATCTCCACAGGAGGGACGAGCAGCCTCACAACTGTTTTGCCATTTCAAGTCGACGATCACAACTCTGTTTTCAAGAGGTGTTTTAAGGAAAACGAAACCCCAGATACTCTGTCAGACAGCTACACACTGAGTCAGCTTCTCCGGGCTTGCAGTGTCCTGGTGAATGCTAATCCTGCAGCAACGCCCTCCACACAGGCTGGGGTGCAAACCCTGCTGTGGCCCTGCAATACCTGGCAAAGCCCTGTCCTGGCTCCATACCAGCGGTAAGTGCTGCTGTGCAAACAGAGCTGAGCTGCAAGGTCAATGGGGTTTTTCCTGGTTTTCTCTGCAGTTCTGGAAACCAAGAATAATTGGCATCACCAGAGCTGCGCAAGTTGATCAAAAGAAAATAAACTCAGTGTGTCTGCTCCATGCTCTTCTCCCTCTGCAATCCACTAAAAATGAGATTTCCAAGTGTCATTTCATATGGAAAGCTAAGTTTAGACTGCCAAGAATAATAATAAAAAAATGCATCTAGTGCTATTAAGTGCTTTATGAAAATAAAAGATGCTGCTGTTAATTTGCTTATTTAATTTCCCCTGGAGACATGTTCTGCGAGCTTTAAACCAAACCCCAGCCGTTTCAGTTCAACATGGGCTCAGTGCTGCCCTGGCACAGGGTAATTTGTAAGGGGTGAAGTTAGGACAGGGGCTAGCATCACTCTCCAAAATGAAAACCTGCGGAGAATCTGTTCACACCGCCCCCAGACAGACCCACAGTTTTGTTCATTTATGTGGTATACGCAGTTTAGCATCAATATTTGGAAAGGAAAAATCACCTCCCTGTGCCGTTTACCATGCATCCTCCTATGTACAGCGCTGTCCTAGATAGCAGGAGGCTGAGTTATTGAGAGGAGATCCCACAAGCCCAGAGGGCATCAATATTTGGGAAATAATTGCTGTTGTGCATCAAATATCTTTCTCTTATGGCAGCTCAGGGGACCATTCGCAACTCCGTAGATACTTGGCCAACAGTGAGGTGGTGTAATATTAAAACCCAAAGCTGTAAGTAAGAGGAGTCCACCCAGAAACCTGGCAATGACCCGAGTAGTTGTCACTGGCCCTTAGACGAGGTTAGAGCTAGGAACAGTCAACATCTGCAGATTACCTCCTTCTCTGGAGTACATCTGCTTGGGTTTTGGCTAAAAATTTGTACTCTGGGAGAAGGAGAAAGGAGTTAAATGTTAAGGTCCTGGTTCAAATGAATCATTATGTCTTCTTCTCCCAGCAATGCTGGGAGCCAGCACTCGCTGAAGGAAGGAAGATGCCAGCGAACATGCCCTGCCACACGCTCCTGAAGCAGCCACCAGCCATGCCCAGCAGCAACCCAAGATTTCCCATAGGCTGTGCTGATCCTCAAGCTACACCAGCCTCATCAGTCCCACGGCAGAAGTGAGAATAGCAGCACAAAGACCTAATTTCTACTCTGTCACCAGACTTCAAAACATCTGCAGATGGACCCAATATCTGAGCCCAGAGATCCATCAGTTTGTTTGGCTTACTTTTGGGTTCTGATTTAATCACTTCAGCCAGCCTGATAAAAGCAGGAGCTAGGCGTTGCTTAATGTCTAAAGAATTATTTCTGCTGTCTTCTAATAAAGCACACTGATGTAAGCTGGAGTTGATAACAAGATCGTTGCGCTGGGGTAGCAAAATCTCATTTTACAGGACGAGCGAACTGTCAGCGCCAAAGAGCAGACAGGTTATTGCTCATGCTCCTCCAAGGTTGCTTTTATTAAAATGGAAATTTCCAAAGCTTTGCATGCACACACACACACACAGACACACAGAGCCACGGGTGCAGTCATCCCTTGAGGGGGAGAGGGCCCAGCCACAAGGCCACAGCTGCCACCTTCCTCGCACAGCCCTTACAACCCAGGGTACCCTGAGGACCTGCAGCACAGCCCTGGGTCTCTGCCTCCGGGAAGGTGTTCATGTCTTCACAGCCCCCATCCTCACTGCAGATTTGGGGTGAGTTTGGCAGCTATGGCAGCCCTGGGCAGATACAACACGCTCCCCCACGACTGCATGCCGTGACTTTCAGTGAGGATTTGCTCTTCCTACTCAAACCTGGTGTAGGCATCATCACCTTAAAATTGGGCCTTTCATATTTTCAACTGCTGCAGCTCTTCATGCAACAGGGCCATGGTCCCCCAGCCCCTCTTGAGCATGGTCAGCCTCAAAGCACCATGATGGGTTCATCCCCACAGGCACTTCCCACCCTTAAAATAGCAAAAATTAATTAATGCCTGGCTGTATTTTCACTATTCTCATTGTAATACACTGTGTGACTGCAACAGGCCAAACCTGAACCTGGCTACCAAGAACAATTTATTCAACAAATTTGTCACTTTATCTTCCCAAGCACTTCTGAGGGTTAGATCATAACTTTTAGAAATGTTTGCCTTTGGCATAATAACTTTGCTTTTTCCCCCTCCCCCAAGTTAATTGAATCAAAAGTTGATTGTGAAATATCTCATTATGCACTGCTGCAAACTTCTGGCTTGTCAGTAGTGAAACAAATCAGTTCTATTTTCCCAGACCAAAAAGAACCCCAACAATTTAGAGTATTTTAATTAGAAATTTGAAACCAAACTTCTTAATTGAATTAATCTCAGAAAGAAATTTAAGTTCCAAAATTGTTGGTTGTTTATTGTGTCTGGGTTTGGGGGTGGTAGAGGATGGTGAACAGCTTCACTGACTTGGGCTCCTTACCAGAAGGAGCTGGTACGAAGTGATGCTGCTAGAAATCACCCCTAGTGTACAGCTCTCATCCTGCAAAGCCACGAGGCAGCGATGGACCAGACACGAGAGCCCCAGCCTCTCACTGCCCCTGAGTGCGATGCAGCTCACGTTTTCCTCGGGACTTCAATCTCTGCCAAGAAACTAGTTTCTGTGCTGGAGAAGCGTGAAGGACTCGGCAAAGACCTAGCTCAGGTTATTGATGTTGTGGGAAAGCAGAGTTGTGCCAGGGAAGAGGAGCTGGGTTTTCCTCTTTGCCACTTTTTTTTTTTTTTTTTTAGGTTTTCTACACAGGTGTGGATTTTAGTGAGCAACAATCAGTCATTATAAGATAGCAATTTTTAGGGCATTTTACTTATATATGGGAATAATTATTTTCTCTTTTCAAGATGCAGTGATATGAGGCCAGAACTGACACAAATCCCCAACTGCCTGTAAATGAAAAATACCTTCTCAGACTCTTTTTTTTTCAGAGACTGTCACATGGGGCCACCCCTGGTAGTCGGTGGAGCTTCCAACCCACTTTATTAGGCTGCACTGTGATGGTACAGGCATGAAGCAATACAGAATTCATGCAGCTTTTAATACTTACTCGTGTTTTTGACTTGTAACAGAAATATCCTGTTGTTTATTTTGAAATAAATTTTCCTGGCTCAGAAGATCACTGCCTTTCCAGTACCTACACAATATCCCCTTGCGATCGGCACCTTCTGCGTTATTAATTTCCCCTTACCTCCTCCTCTAGCTGTGCCCTAA
This sequence comes from Mesitornis unicolor, assembly GCF_000695765.1. Lineage (NCBI taxonomy): Eukaryota > Metazoa > Chordata > Aves > Mesitornithiformes > Mesitornithidae > Mesitornis > Mesitornis unicolor. Next base: position 50,502 of record NW_010190037.1, read on the forward strand.
TGAGCTCATGCGACGAAGAGGATCTGAATGAGCCGCATTTGAAAAGCAATCAACTGAAATTAGAAGGGCTTTCTTCTAGTTTGCCTTTGGGAAGCCGCCACCCCCCCAGCACATGGCGCTGACGTCTGCTGTCACTCGGGCTCTGACATGTTAAAGCAAGGAGCGCGGCGGCTGCCATCGCAGCATTATTTTGACAACCGAATATTCCACTTGCAGCTCCTCGGTGTGGTTCACATGCCTCCTAAATCTCTTGGCTTGAAGTGTAATATTTTTGTGGCATTCATATCTCTTCCTATGGGAACTTACGATAAGCTTCGGAAACGGCTTAGACACACTCGGTACCCTCTGATGGCAGTAGCCGCGTACGAATCTCATAGTCAAAGCCTTCACATTAAGATGACTGTAAAACCAAGTATTAGGAACACTTTAGATGTTTGTAAGCCATCATTCATGCCAAACCCAGCATTTAAATTACCCTGGGCTGGTAAAGTGTATCCTTTTGACAAAAAATCTGTATTATTATCTTTAAGTCTAAGGGATCCTGGTCTGGATGGCAGCTCTCAGTACCACCACCCGGTGTCTGTACAGCACAGCGCCTGTGCACCACTTTGGGCACTAAATCACTGCAACAACCTATATATACTAAGCATCTAACATGGTCCACATGTCTCTGTGAAGAGTTTCTGCTTCCTGGGACAGAGAAGGGTGTCCTGAATATCCATGGCTTCGCACCCAGCAAGCCCAGCCCCTCCATACCACCCACTTGCCTTTGCCTTTTTTCCTTTGCTTTTCTTTCTTCCAACACACAAGTCTTTGTCCCTTCTGCCAATTTCATTACAAGGCTGTGAGGTTCTCACAGGTTACTGATGAAAATACATTTGGTGACAACCAGACCGCCTGCATGGGAAGCTGGCTCAGCAGTACTGGACTTTCTCAGGGGAACCACATGGCTCCAGGCCTTCCCCCCTGCTTTTTAGACACAGATGGAAGAAGAAGCTCAGCTACGCTGCTGCTATTTCTCCCAGGTTTGACCTAACAATGGGTCAAAGGTGGAGGAATAAGGAAAATAAAGATTAAATAGGGCTGCAAGTAGTATGGGATGGACACAGAGGCCTACTCGCTTCTGCCTCTCCAGGCCTCGATTTTCAGACAGCCCATGCCACCATGTAACTTCTAACCACAAAACAAACCGCTTCCATTACCACAGACACAGGCTGAAATTTTTGCAAAAATGAAATTACCAATGATCTCACTTTTTTTGCTTTTTCAAAAGCCAGGTATTATGACCAACTACCATCACATACACAGACTCTTGGACGCTCCTATTCAGGGTGGAAAGTGAGATGGTCTGTGGCCTGTCAGGGCCATGCTGTAGCTTGGCTTTAAGTGTAGCCATGCTTTAATTTATACTATGTTTTGTACTACAGTTCAAAATAATATATTAGTTTCAGAGCTGAGCATACCACCTACTGCCAAAAAGAGTTGCAAATGTAGAATTTCACAATGAAATATCAGTACAAAACCACTGCTTCCTTGCTAACGTTTATCAGTGCTAGGTACATGGATCATGCAAAAGCCCTTGACACAGTACTGTAGCAATGCTCAAGTGAAAATGTACAAGAGATTTTCATGGATAGCGCTGTCATTCAGGTTTTTTTAATTACAACTTAATTTGGAGCCAAGAGGAGCCTTGATTGGAAAGCTCCTCCCTGCAGAGTACATTCATGTTTCAGCAAGGGATGCCAAAAAGGCCATAGAAAAACTTTCCTAGAAGTAAAATTACTGTGGATTTCCCCCCCTTCTGCGAAAAGTCATTCTCAAAGAAATGAGTGTTGTTTCCTCAAGCCTTTAACTGAAAGCTTATTTATTTGCACTGAAACCAGACATGAAGAAATTTTTTCTGCAAAAGAATGTTTTGGAAGGCAATGGGTGGGAGAAGGGGGCTGTGAGGGATGCCTGCCTGTTGGCTTGTGGACCTGGAAGGAAGCAGCTTGATGTTGCTTCCACCCACCCGCAGTCCCCAGTAGCATCCTTTGAGCTCCTTCCCTGTCGCAGTCCAAGTAATTGCCATTCCCAGTGCTGTGTCCTTGCCTTTTCACTTGCAGTCCTTATCTATTGCAACGCTTCCTGCTCTCCCTTCCCTTTCTGCCCTGCAGGCCTACAACTGTTGCTTGTAATAATTTTTTTTATACTTTTTCTATCTCTCGCCTCAATCCAGCCGGTGCCATTGTAGGCAGTTTCCATGTGTCACTGCTTCTTTCAAGCACCATATCCTCCTGCAAGATACCAACACACCTGACTCAGCCTGCCCACTCTTT
>NW_010190037.1:52850-113941 GCF_000695765.1 Mesitornis unicolor
GCTTTATATTGCAAGTTATTTAAACTCCCAACCATTTTCCTGATTAAATAAACCCAGGACCAGTTACTCTAAAGGTATCAGGTTTTTATTAGAAAGCTACATTGCCTTCTTGTTATTTGGATCCCTATTCACCTCTCATCTTCCGACAGACAAAAGCCTCTGAGTTTCTTTATATATAGGTGTATTCATGCTTTTGTTGAGCAATCTCTACTCCGAGATGAGCCTGCTCTGCAGGTCACATTCACTGTTTCACTTGGGTTTGATTTTGTTTCTGCTCTGGCAAACCGCTGGTAAAGTTAATGGCGACAAAAGGAGGACTTTAGGATTTGGTCCTGATTTCAGTGACAGGAGTTCACCTCCTTGTCACGCTACGGATGCTTGTCTCCCTGTTGCAGCCGCATTCAGATTCTGGGAGGACCAAGAAGTGCAGGTGAGGGCAGCAGGGAATATCTTTTGGGTTAGGATATGCAAGGATGGGTATGGTACATAAAAAAGCAAAGCAAATTGAAATTCACTAAAGTGTAGCAGTTACGTCAGACACAGATAGTTGAAAAAATACACCATCTTGCTGTAGTCAATGGATTTTACTAACCATGCTGCTCAGAGCCCAGGGAGGGGAGACATGCGCTGTGGCTGTACCCCCGTCTGTGGGACCACAGGGAAAGCGGCCCAGCTCTGCCTTTCCAGATGCAAACATCTGCACAGCCACTGATAAATAAAAATGTGGAAGCATGCAAAAATCATCAGAACAGCTGGAGATTACTTTTTAAGCTATTTTTCCCCCTATTCCAGCCTGCAAACAGCACACCTTGATGTGATGTCCTGTTCCAGACACTTTCTGCTATGCACAATGTCTCATCCGGACTAGAGCTGCATCAGCACCCAGGCACCAGTTCCACCAGGGACACTGCTATTTTGGGGGTGCCTACAAGTCCAACCCCATCTGTCAATGAACAAATTAAAGCAGAGAGTGAAGTGTTGGTCAGACTGATACCAGCATGCACAGAAAATCTGGCATTTTCTCCACTGCATTACAGCTTTTTCCCCAAGGCATGTTCCACCTTTGGGAATGTGGCACAGGGGCAAGTCTTGTCGGTCTCTTCACTTCTGACTATAAGTAAAGGTAGCAGCTTTCCCAGTAACCCCCTAACCCAGCTAGGATCAGAGTTCATCCCTCTCCTACCTAAATTTTCCTGGAGAGTGCACAAAGCAGACCAAGTGCTGCAGAACAGAATCCATGTCCATGGTTGGCATGATAGAGGGAGAGGACAAGTTAGGGATGTGTTTTATGAAAAGAAGCTTGAGAACAGCCACCACTGTTCCCGTCCAGCGGTGACAGGTTAACAAACAAAACCCCCCCAAAAAAAAAACCAAAACCTCACAACACCTCTTCCTCCCCCAAAAAATTGCCAAAAAACTGAGTAAAAACACAATATTTCCCCAGAGCGAAAACAGATACACTCAACACAGAAAGGGTAATGCAGCAGGTAAGGGCTAAGGTAAAACCAGGGTACTTCCAGTCTCACCCCAGCATTGCCCAAGGCCACCCCATTTTTCTGTTTCTGTGTGGTGGGCACAATCGTCTTTTTGTTCTCTCACCTTGTCACACAGGTGGCAGAAGAGGTTTGTGGGGCTCCAGGTGTTGCTATGATTAAAGCTGAAAGACACCTGCATAGCTTGTAACTCCTACAGGTGGTATTTCTCCAGCTCCTACCTTCAGGATTTGTGTAAAATAGTCCTATTGACTCTAATTGATCTCAAGGCAACCCCTCACTTCCAAGTTACAGTGGCCAACTCCAGGCAAAATGAGCTGTTGGTGTTGTATCACCAAAGGAACTGAAAAAAGTCCAACAAAACCAAGTCTGAGAACAGCAATGAAAGCAGAAGAAAATAGAAGACAAGCGTAAGGGCAAGGATGTTTGCATAAACACTGTGACAAGTTACTAGGTAAGTCCATAGGTCAAGGCCCAAGAGGGCTTGAAATCCACTGATACCTGCAAGTGCAAGCAGGAGCTTGGAGAAGCCTGTAAAATTGCTGGTTTTGTCACCCATGCACCCAAAGCACCAGTTTTGACTAGCGAGACCAGTTTCTACCTCAGCAGTAACATGGTCCAGTTGTGATTATCCTCTTACCATATTTTTGTCAGTGGGTTAGAACAGGTGGGTTTTTGCAGATAGGGACAGCCACAGATCACCCAGGATTTTAGGATGGGGATACTTACAGACCACCAAGCATCCTTATCTCGGTGGTGCTGCAGCACTGAAGCCCTCAGGCGCAGTCTCACCACAGACCGAAGCACTGCAGCCTCCTCCCAGAGTAAATGACCCTAAGGCCGGCCAGAAAACAAGAATTTCATTTTGTGAAACATTTGGGTTTGTTCCACAGGGACTTAATTGCCTTTTGTTTTGCTTTTGTGCAAAAATGAAAGCATTCAGCAGAAAGAAATGCACTGCAGATAAGCGTATAAACCAGGGATTAAGATACTCGCTGGGGAGGCAAGAACCTCTACATCAAATCTTTGATTTATTCCAGGAATTGGGCTTCTGTTAATCACCTATTTTTTGGTTCATTGGCCTAGTTGTATTTTGGGATGAATGTACCATTTTGTCACATCAGAAATGGAACATTAATAGGAATGTACCGTTAATTTAGAGGAAGCTTGTACCGGCTGAAAAGAAATAAATGATGCTATAATTAAGGTTGAAAAATAATTCGCTCAAAAACCCTGGAACATTTACAGAATGCAGAAATGCAGTGCAAATTTTCATGCTTGAAATATTCATAAATGGTTTTGTGAGTCATTACAGTTACCCTGTAAACAGTGTTTTAGGTAGCCAGTGCTTTGCTCTCAGGTTCACGCTTGTCCTCCTACGTTTTGGGGAGTTTTGTAACCTCCCACCACACCCAGGGAGTCTATGGCCCTGGCCCAGTGGCTGTCCCACCTTGGAGATGGAGGCACTCCATGGTCTGGGCAGGAACAGGGCATGACTTTGGCAGTGCTGGGACCCTTGGGCTGAGCTGGGGAAGAGCCAGAACTGGCCATGGTTTAAGCAAGAGGGGTCATAGATCCACAGAATCATTTGGTTGAAAAAGATCTTTAAGATCATCGAGTCTAACCCTAACCTATCCACTACTAAGCCATGTCTCTAAGCACCTCATCTACCCATATTTTAAATAACTCCACATCACTTCCCTGGGCAGCCTATTCCAGTGCCTGATGACCCTTTCAGTGAAGAATTTACTCCTAACATCCAGTCTAACCCTCCCCTGGTGCAACTTGAGGCCATTTCCTATCAAACTATTGCTTGTTACCTGGGAGAAGAGACCCCCACCTTGCTACATCCCCCCTTTTGGGTAGTTGTAAAGGGCTCCCCCTCAGCAAGCAGGGGACTGTGAGGGGAAGGGAGGGAGTGACTGTGGCTGTATCAGCAAGGAGAGGACAGGGTCTCAGCTGTAGTTGTCACGGGTGTTCAATGTGTTGCTGCACTGCGGTCCCCAGCCCTCCCCACGGATCTGGGTTTCACACTGGGAACCATCACCGAGACATCTGCAGCCCCTTTCTTGGCTGCAGCCAAACACATCTCTGCCACAAACCCCACAGCAGCTCCTGGACCAGTTCTCCTAGGAAGTGTTTTTCATCCCTGTCCCAGGTTGGAGCTGCTTCCCCACCCAAATTCAGTGTTGACAGAGGAGCTTCAGGGCTGCCAGGGTCACTGACACTCCAACAACAACGGAGATGTGAGTGGGGCAGGTACCCCACTATCGAATGGGCACCCCAGGGGGGCAAAAAGGGGCAGAAAAGGGGTTTGGGCAACCTGGGTAAGCGAGGGCTTTCTTGGTCTCTGAAGCTGAGCTTGTCCTCCCTTGTGCACCAGGACCCAGCACTTCCACAGCTCTCCCAACTGCTCCTGCTTCTGACACCATGGTCAGGATTTTAGGGGGACTGTGAAGAGCCAACCTGGCCCTAGCTTGGACCCTCCAAAAACACAGACATCAAGAACTTCTTCAGCACTCTTAAAAGCTGTATCTACCATACCAGGATGGCTATAAAAGCAGCTTAATATAAAACTCTGGAGCCACCTTTTTTTCAGATGGAGGTTTTACAGCATGGGAACAAAGCAAAAAATTTGGGAAGAAGGGATTTTATTATCATCATCATCATCATCATCATCATCATCATCATCGTATTATTATCATTAAACATTATTAACATTATTATTACTATTATTTTCATTAGTATTACTACTACTATTACTAATATTTTCACTATCATAATGATTAAATTCTATTGCTTTATTTACTTTTCCTTAGTGTTTTTTATTGCAATGTGCCTCAAGGATTATCTTGCTCTAGAGCAAGGGAGTGGGTTCTTTAGCAATCCCTCCAAAACAGGGCACATCTCTGTTTCAGGCCCCTTCAGCGGAGGTCAGTATCCCAAAAAGAAGGGAGCCCTCCTTCAGCCAGGAAGATGCAGCTGTGTCATCCAAAACACTTACTGAGCCGCTGGGTGTTGTAGCAACACGATAATGCCATGAAAAGCCTTGATAAAAATACGCCTTATTCTTGCATTGATCAGCTCTGGTTAAGCTGGATGTGCCAGGTTTATGGGAGAAGTAACCTGTCAGACGCCCAAAAAGTGACTGTTTAATTTTCCTGAAGTTAATGGAGAGAGTGCCCATAATTACACGTGGCCTTCTGTAACTTCTCAGCTTTCTCAATGAAGTAGGAGACAGCATTATGGCACTCACAGCTATTGATTATTTAAACTAATGGACTGAGACTGATTTAATCTATTCTGCGGGCAGGGGTTTCTTTTAGGAACTCAATAGAAAACCTCTCCCAAACTGCAGGGTGGAGGTGTGGGTGGACCAGGGAGTACCCAGGTCCAGGCTGTTCTGATCGCAGTTTTGGGGTGCAAGGTGTGGGTTCTTCACCCTAATGTGGCACTGCGTACCAAATATCTTGAGACCAGAGCTGCTTTGTCAATCCTTGTCCCACCAGTATACTTCTATTTGTGGTCTAATGTAAGTTTTTAATGGGACTGTCTTGCCAAATTGCATTCAAGTGATGGAAAATATAAGAAAGTACAGAAATATATGAGGTACAGAAAATGTCTATGGGGTGCTGAGGGAATGGCAATAAGGGTTTGTTCATCTAACAGACTCCAGTGCTGGGCTTCCTAGACAGCTTGTCTAGACCAGCAAACTCTGTTATCACACGTTTTTGAGGTAATTTCCCAGCTGAGCTTCAGCTGGATAGTGAGTGCTGAAGACCAAACTCACCAGGTTTACCATTACACCTAAATTCCTTGTCATTACCAGGATACACCAAATCCAGCTTTCAAATTATTTATTTTTGATAAGTATTCAGCCCAAATTTATCTCCTTTTGTATCTTCTGGAGAGCAATAGGAAAGATACGAAGCTGTTGAGTTCAGCCATTTCCCTCAACCTGGGCCAAAGACTGGCCAGCACCTCGGCCATCCATGCACTGCTCAGACATCTGGAGACACAAAAGTCACTTTGCTTTGCACGGGTGGCAATACAGTCCCCATGGGTGACAATACAAACCCCATGGATGACAATACAGTCCCCAGGAATCACAATACAGTCCCCACAGGTGTAGGGGTCATTCAGGCTCCCAGGAAGGGCTTTGTGCTGTGCCATTTCCCTGCTTCAAAAGGAGATGCACAATGAGTGCCAGCCAGCACATCTGATGGAAACTGCTCCTGTCAAGAGCCTCTGGGGTTTCACGAGATTAGGATTTTGGCTGATGAAGGCAACAATGCTGAGGCAATGATGAGGTTTCAAAGCCTTAAAACGTTCCCCTGATGATCTGCTTACATGTGTTTCCTCTTCTGGTTCCACATTATGTTAAAAGCACATTTATAAAGAACAAACAAATATTTAATGGACTAACTAGGCTAATAGGTTGTTTAGAAGTGGTATAGTTCTCTATATGAAATGACAGCTGGGTAAGTCACATACTAAAATTATCTCTTAGCCATTTAACAAGACATAAACCCGTTAGACAAAATACAGTGCTAATATGAACAGGACTGGGGAACGTCCCCAGCATGGTTAAGACCCCCACACTCCATCACCTGCCCGTGTTTGGGGATGTTTGCAGTGCTGGAGGTATCAGCCTCCCTGCTGCTGCTATGGATGGACACAGGTGTCCCACAGGCCTCATGGCAGCACCCTGAGGATGTCTCAGCTGTCCCCAAGCACCTTGAATACACGTGAGGCCACCTCTCAGCATCCCTCACCACCTCCTTGCAGGTGCAGCTGATGACTTGAGTCACAACTCATGCCCGTTTCACCACAAGAAGAAAACAAGGACTCATCAGACACGATCTTTCTGCTGCTTCGATGTTCTCTGCAGGTGGGAAGCGTGGTTGCCCATCAGCAGGGCAATGCTGACCTCTGCTGCCTGAAACCAAAATTATGGAAAACCACCTGCAACAGCACCAGCTTGGCCAGGTGGCTTTGACAGAGCAGCTGCAACGTCGCCCAGGTGTAATATCCATATGCATGTCACCTAACCTGGTGAGCACAGGCTGTGTTTGTACCTTCAGCCCCTCAGGCCCGATCTTGGGATGCAATAAAAGCTGACGAAGTTGTTAAGTTGGAGCCAAAACCTTTTCCACTGTTGATGCCAGGACCTGACCTGCCTCTGGTGGTGGGGACAGTCGGGGTCAGTGTCCCCATGGCCAGCAGCCAGTGCTAGTGAGCTCACCCCAGCCTGCACGGTGCATAAGTGGGTCTTACAAGAGCCAATTCTTATATTTAGAAAAGATTAGCTTGTCAAAACATAATTGAAAAAAATACAGGTCTTTCCTCTTAAGTATACCTGGGGTCCAGCAATGTATAGGGCTGAAAGGAGCCCCTGACCCGGAGGTGTTTTCTAGGGTCTTCCTCAAGGGTCAACCTTTAATAATTCAATTAATGACCTTGGCAGAAAATGAAGTATGTGGTGATAGAAATGTGCTGATGACACAAATCCAGTGTCATCTTCAGGACAGAGGACTATTCGGATACGACACTGAAAGGAATGGGTGCCTTTGAAAGCTGAAAACACAACGTGGGATGGTGCAAGGCAACAAGCAAGGGACTGCTTTGCTGCAGTGTGGGTCTGAGGTGCCACAATGATACAACCAGATGAAAAAGCCAAGCGCAATTTTAAGATACATCAGTCAGTAGACGTGCTTCCCATGGAGACAGGGGAGCAATGTGGTCAGTTCAGAGTTATTTGAGGTCTGCAGTTTAACAGACCTGGGCTACAGATGAGCTTTGCCGCCGATGCTGAGACACCAGCGTGACCCACCCCCAGGCAGGCTGGGTTTGCTGCCCTTGGCACTGTGTGAGTGTGCAGGGCCACATCACCTCCAGAAACAGCTCCCAGAGCAGTCCCAGCAGGTTTCCCCACACAAGTTATTCCTCCTGCAGGTCTCCCCTGAGCTCATTACGGTGGATGCAGGGCACAGGCTGGAGTCCATTATAGCTGTGCTGCTCCCTGTACTCTGCTGGTTTTACACAATTTGTTGAATGTGCCAATGCCCAGCCTGACTGTGAGCTCTTCTGTAAGGGCTCAAGGGCAAAAAGTTAATGAAAGCAGCTGACTTCTGCTTTCATCACAGGGTTAACAGGGAAAATCAGGAGCAGACCTGTGGCCTTCCAAATACCTTCCCCAGGGACCTGGAGGTCAATCCTGCATCCCTCCACTGCACACTTCTGTCAGACAACAAGGGAGTAAGATGAGGTAGGTGTGCCTCCTGCTCTTGGATACAGATTCACCAAATTTGGCAGCTCTTGGAGGAGGAAAAAAAGGAGAAAAATGTTTAGAGGAGGTAAAACTGGAGCAATTGCATTACAAACTGATCACAATCCTGCTGAGCTCTCTTCTGTGTCCACTACCAACCACAGCTGCAGCGAGAACCACTGAGGACTTCTTGCTAGAAAAACACTTTGCATTTACATACTTTGAAGAAAACTTTCAACTTGTAGGGCCAATGCAGAGGAGCAAGAGGAGCAAGGCCTGCATCATTCCTGAGCAGGCAGCACATAGAGGGAAAGCTCATCAGTGACTGCAGCACCCTGGGGAGGTTTTGCCATTAGTTGTTATCTTCTGGTATCCGCATAAGGCATTTTATTATGCTGCTAATCTGCAGCTAGGCAAACAGAGACACAGAGGAGTCAAATGATGGACTCGTGTCCCAAAAAGGAAAGTCAGGGGCTCTGTAAGTGGTTGCTGACTCCTTGGGACCAGGGCGAACCCAAGAGCTTCCCACCCCAAGCGAGCTCTGGCTGAAGGATGCACCACGTAACCCTCTGCCGCCGCTCATGGGAGGGAGAATGATGTCTGTTTGTGGTCAAGGTGGTCCATCCTGGGACGTGTATTTCTTACTCATTGTCACGAGGGCTAATTTATCTTTGGTAATTAGTTTCTGTGCCTTGGAGCAGCGAAGCGCGAATAAGCATTTAGCATTGATCTATTGCAGCACTTCCCTGAGTAAATAGATGGCTCTGGTGCTGGCTGCTGCTGATGCATCAGTGTCTTTTGTGATCAGAGGAATCACTTAAGCATCAGCTCAGCCGCAAGCCAAAAAGCATGTCTAAGCTTTTAACACCAAGCTTGGGGCACAGGTCTCTAACCTGCTCTGAAAGACAACAGCAGCATTTCCCTTCTCCTTCTCTGAGGTATAAGCCCCAAGCTCTCCTGAGAGGGAGATTGTATCAAATAGAAACACAGAAGCTTGAAGACTATGGCCAGAAGAAATGTCCTTTGATTTTTTTGACCCTCATGATTGCCTAGGTTCATGTTTTACTGCCACCACACAACCTGTATGGCCAGCTCAGGACCATAGTCTGCCCTAATTAACCTGTTGCCAGTTTTCAAGCAATTACATGTGATTATATGTGGGTTTTTTTCCTAGATGCAAGCATGTAACGTCACAAGTCTAGGAGGAAGGATCTGCAATGAAGCTGTCAAGTCAGGAGCACAGTGATGCAACTGCAGACTGAAAAACGTCGTCCAAGAGCCCAGAGATTAGGGGAGTGTGTGGAGAGTTGGGCCTTGAGAGCCCAACCTCGGCTGTGGGGCTGGCTTTGGTGCAAAGGCTGAAGGAACAGAAAAGGGAGACACTAGACAGTGTTTTAGAAACATCACTGTGAGACCGAAGGAAATTCACTGGGGAATGGCTAAGGCCTAAGCACAGGTAGTAATTCCACTGAAAGTCTTAGCAAATCTGACAGAAACATGAAAATTGCTGACAGCAAAAAGCTGGGGGTTATCACCAGTACCAAGAGGGGTAGGGATGCCATTAAAAAAAAACCAACCAGCAAACAGCTGAGTTTGGAGACTTTGGTAGCAGAATCCACTTGCAGTTCATCACAGCAGCAGCAGTGGTCCCTAACAGGACCACCTGCTCCAACCCGATCTCCTCGATGGCACTGAAAGATGTAGGGACGTTGTTTTACCCCTGAAATACAGAACAGATGCAGATATGCAATGTCTGGCAAAAATGAGTGAAGGAAATGTATTTTCATTAGAAGAAAATTGTGTTAAGATTCACTGTAAAGAATGGATGTAATAGTTGCTAACCTACATGAAGCAGAAACAGAAATAATAGTTTAAAAAAGTGTATTAAACACTAAGTAGGGTGGACTATAAAATACCCATGAATGTAGAAATAAATTATAGACATTAAAATCTGTTATAGCTAGTATAGTTTTTCACTTAATTAAATGTGTTGTTATTATTTGGTATGGAAAGGCTTTATTCTGTGGTATCTAATTGTTTCTTTGAAGAAGTTGCATGTTCATCTTTATAACTGTGAAATTAAACACAGGCCATAAAGTCTCACTTTGATTGAGAGACTCTTCCAGAATACGGAAAGAAATATTAATTCAGTGCCCGTCACCTGAACACTCTGGCTCTTCTGCAACCGTATTTAACAAAGTGCAATTTAAAACCTGTTCCTTCCTGCCACAGGGCCTGAGAAGCATTAGCTGCTCGCAGTGCTCAAAAATGATCCCAATTCTTCATGTGAGGTATGGAACTGGCTGCGCAAATTCAAAGTGGCTAATTTTATCGTGACCCCAAAATGTGTAGCAGTTGGAAAGTAATTTCTCCCCAGCTATTAGCTCCATTGCCCTCATTAAATATCTTTTCTTCTGCTGGTTGGGCTGGAGATGGAGAAGACTCCTGGTGGCTATTCATGATCACGCTACTGAATCATTTCATGGCAGTGGACAAGTTGCAGTGGCCAACATTGAAAATTTGGATATTTCAGTTTATCAACCTGATTTTCAGGCACATTTCCTTTTTCCAAGGCTACAGAACTGTTCACCACCATCAGTGAAAATTGGATCACTAGCACAAGTTCCTAAAATAGAAGTGGGAACTAGGCAGCTAATTTCAGGTGCCCTCATTTGGAGATGCTTTCCCATTTTTGGCTACCTGGAAACAGTCCTGATTGCAGTTCAACAGGAGCTCCCAGTCTTATAAATGAACTGACACATAAATACATTATTTTAAAAAATCTTATCAATCCTTCTGACTTTTTTCCTACCCCTGGTTTTGTTTTATTCTGACACCCTCTGCTTTGTTTGAACCTTCACAAAGGTTTTTTTCCCTTTCCCTGGCACTTCCTTTCTCGGGATCTCCAAAGCACAAGGAAAAACAGTAAAAAAAAACGGTCATGGTTGGACTTCCAAGCCTGTGTGGTGTAAAGAGAGTTGCAATTAGACAAAGCCAATTGAGGGTCTGGTGAGCTGATGAATAAAACATGCTTTGATAAAAGAATCTGCCTAAGTGCAAAATATCATTATAACACAGCTTGGGTGGAAAACGGTTTCTTTCCTCGGTCAAAGTTTCTCAGAACCAGAGGAGCGTTTTGACACTATTACTGAAATAACCATCAAGGTGTTCAGCAAAGTAGTTATTCCCCTCAAAAATACAGGTTATCAAATAAAACTCCATTTTTCAAGTATTTCAAACATGGAATTTTCTCAGCTGCAAATTCAAAGGGAAGCGGATGCCTAGGAGCCTTATTATCATTTGAGGAGTTATTAAAGAATAGAAATCATCAAGAGAGCACGATAGCAGATCGAGTTGAAAAGTACAAGCCACTTTTTTTTTCTGACAAGTCAAATATCAAAATAAATTCACTTCAGGCACATTCACATCAGTTTTCATCAGCTTTCTCGCAAGACTTTTATTAGCACAAATGATCACAGGAAGCAAACTTCACACTGAAAGTGCTCTACCCACCTCTGAAGGGTAAGTTCATTAGGGAGGATTAATTGGGCGAAGGCATTATCTCCTTTGAGAGGTCTTTTTCATGTTAGCTCTTAATAATGGTCCCTCTGTTCAGGTGAACTCAGGAGTGCAACTTTCCGCTGCTGTTCTGAATAGGCAAAACACTGTTCTCGCGTGTCAACTATTTTTATTTCCATTGTAATGAAACAAACGCCCTTCCCTCAGTGAGCAAAGGAAGACAGATACCACAGCAGCAGACAGGAAATTAGGCACCAGAGGTTCAAAGGACGCGTTATATCTGCTGTTGTGACCTGCTTTTGCTCGGTGAACTTCTCTATGAGCATCTTGACTCAGACGTACAGGGTAGGCTTCAGCCCTGAGCAGAGCTTTGTGCCAGAGCCCTGCAGCAGCTGAGACCAACTTCTGCTTCTAACAAAGAGTTTCAGTCCCTTCTTTGGGCATCGCCAGGGCCCTCTGCACATTCATCCCTGAATAACAGCCTGCAGGAGAGATGCATGAAGGCACATTTTTGGTAAGCATCTAAAAGCATTACCTTCTGTTGAAGTCATCTGACACCATCTGTACTCGGAACAGAGAAGATTGAGAGCTTTTGTTGTTAAAGGAAAAAGAAAGGAAAGTTTCCAGCCCTTCATAAAAGGAAGGGTTTGATGCCAGTGCTGTGTTTTTTGCTGGCTGTGCATCCAGTCCTATGAAATTCGGAATTTGCTGAGGGTTGGATCTTACCATTTTTCCGTGAATGACACTGCAAAGTGTTCATTTTGTGTTTGTCTGAGCATTTCAAGGAAGGTGGTTCTCCCATACTGTGATGAAGTTTCCCATCAGCTGAGGTTTTGTAGACATCATAATTTCCTTCTCTTTCAGATAAGATACAACTGACATGCAAAATAGTTTAGGAAGAAAATACAATAGTTTTAAAGAACTCAGGATTTTCTATTGCTATTTTGCAGGCTGCATTTTGTACATCCTGTAAGTTATTTGGTTATAACACAATAAACCTGCCATCTTTAAGGTTTTTCAATTGTTCCTACTCCAAATCTGGATTCTCTGTGTTTAAGAACTTCCTCCAAGGTCTCATTTTTCAAGTTGAAATTTCTAAGGCTCAGTTTCAGCCTGACAGCAAATTCCTCTGGAATGCATGGGAAAAAAAAGGGCATAAAAAAATTGCTTTGCACTCTTTTACCAGAAAAAAACCCCACGGAAATACTTTCAGATCTTTGAATCTAACGGCAAAAATCACAAGAAGTAATGGTTGTCACTGAAGAAAAGGGCTTTTCCTTGTTCTGCAGGAGACTGATGTTGAGAGATTGAGTTATAGAAACCTTTGCAGAGGGAGCAAAGGCAAAATCTGTGGTCATTTTTGTCTCAGTTGAGGAAGACAGTTCCCTTCACAAGGTGTCATCAGGAGACCACCATGTGCTTGAAGGGCTGAAAGAAGCCCAAGGTCTGGCAAGAGGCTCTGCTGGCCTGGCTGGAGGGTAGGGATGGTGTGAGAGCCCATGAGAGAAGAAGTGATGGTGAGCTGCAGTGTGGGATATTGTTGGACAAGTTGTGTTCCTTGCCCAAAAAGGAGGATGCGTGCCCTGCTCCCACAGGGTTTGATTTCATAGATCTTATTTCCATGCAGCATTTAAACACTGCCTGTTTATCCTTGGGCACGTGTTAGCTAAAGGGTGCTTTTCCATCCTTATGGGCTGAGAGAGGCGGGGGAGCCTCTTGGTCAGGGGGATGACGCCTGCAGAATGTAAAGGTCATAGGCAAGGGCAGATCTAAGGTGATTTGGGTGTCAATCAGGGCTTTGATGCCAAAGTCTTGGGCTGCTGTTATAGGAGGCATTCAGAAAGCCCCCAGCAGCCTCCTTTGTCTGTGTACCCTGGAAGGGTGCTCTTGGGAAGCCTTTTGCTTCTCTGACCCATGTGCACAGATGAAAGAAGACTGAGATGAAAGTTGTGGGAATATAGGAAGCAGTTCTGAAAGCAGACAAATAGAAAAGCTTATGGGACAAAGCAAGACCTCTCCTGCCTCTCAGAGGAGTTCCCCTCCACCTTTGCACCCCGGCAGGGTCATCCAAGCCCTCGTGGAAGTGATGAAGACTCGCACAGGTGAGAGGTTTCTGACTGGGTCAATGCACTGAGGGTGTTTCAGCTGAAGAGAGGTCATTTCTTTCCAAAGTGCAAATATGTGAGCAAGAGAAAAACCTTCAGTCTGCTCTGCATTCAATCCCAGTCCACACACACTGCAAGTGCTTCAAATGCAATTAATAATGTCAGACCCTTTTACACTTTTAGAGAAGTTATTTATTATTACTATTGTATTGGCAAGACACTTATCACCTCGGTAATAAAGCTGCTCACTTACAGTGATGGATCTAGCCTCATGGCCTGCCTGCACCGAAAGGAAGATTTTAAAGATGGAAAATCAGGGCCCAGCAAGATGAAGTGATTACAGCCAGACTGGGAAAATCCATGGCAAGGCTCTGTGCAAAATATAGCTCTCCGTGGAATAGGGACCACCCTTAATTACAAAAATGAACTTCCCTTTGCATGCTCAGATTTAATATTCATGTGTTGAATATCCAGGTGAGAAATTTTTAAGAGTAGGTACTCACCAATATGATTTCTAGCCTGATTTTGGAAGCAGAAGATGACAGACTGTTTTGCAGCTGGTGTGTACATGAACATTAAAGGCAGCTCAAGGAGTAGAGTGGCACCACAGGAGTCACAGCCCTGGCAAACCTGGTGTATGGCTTTTGAAAGGATCACCTGGCACAGAGGGGAAGTCCTTCCCAAACCCAGCCCACCAAGGAGCAGCATCCTGCACCCCAATGCTGGTGCTCTGCCTTCAGAGTGACTTCAATCTGATCATAAAATTACGATACCTGCTGGAAAACCGATATAAGCAGCCACTGACAGCCAACAGACAACTCACTGGTTCTGCCTTGCCAGCTGTTACCTGTCAGCTCCAAACACACTCAGTGTCACCGTGATGAGCTCGTGTTTCTCCCCAGAGGACTGAAACATGCAACGGAAAAACTTTTCCTCCTTCTCTTCCCCTTGCAACATTAGGGAGCATCTCCTGGCCGGCTGCTGGTATTCACCTCTTGTCCCCTGGGTCCCCAGTGCTGGGACTGGCAAGGGCTGTATATCTTTCCTGGTTTCCTCCTTCTCCTCACTCTTACCACCTCGTGACACCAAGGAGTTGATGACTTGATGGTGAAGCAGGTGCCACCCAGTCCACAGCAGCCCTGAAATGAAGAGCAGAGCTGGGCTGTCATGTTTGCAGAGGCAAGATGGTCCTCACGTTAAATATTTTTTTTGTATATATGTATTCTTCATCAAGATAAAAAGCAACTGTGGGAGAGGCACTTAAAACAGGTTTATTTGTTACCTGTCTTTGCAAAATGCCTGGAAACAAATTAGGCAAATTAATGAGGAAAGACGAGGAGGAGGAATGTTACCTGGATGCAGCCTTCAGTGCAGGAGGTCCCCAATGGACAAGTTGCAAAAAGGCAGCAGATGATGGGGGAAGAAAAAGGAAGTATCTTCTATATTCGCTATTTCTTTCCTTCCCCCCCTAGCTGGGACACAATTCACATCAAGGTGGAGCTTTTGCCTGAGCCTGAGTGAAATTTTGTATGTTCTTACATTTTTCAGGGACTGTTGAGACACATAAAGACTCCAGTACCAGTATAAATGCTAATTATGTTCAAAACTAATTTGTTGCTGGGTGATGGAATTGGAGGATTTATTTAAATTCCTGCCAGAACCAGAACGAATTTCATAGAAGACCAGGTTGGAAAGGACCACAGGGATCATCTAGTCCAACCTCTAAATCTGGGGGTGCTGCACCTCTACATGTCCGAGGACCCGAAATACAGCTCACCCATACAGAGGAGAAAGCAAGAAGCTTGCTTTCCTATTAATACCTTTACCTGGCTTTGTCCTACAGGTTACATTGATGTCGTTAGTTTAAAATTTCCAAAGCATCAGAAACATTAATAAACATTAAGCAGTGGCTCAAGAATAATCTATACGAAGTGCAGTGGAGGTACGGTCTGGCAGCGCTTGTTGTTTTAAGGCATTTGTAATCGGGCGAGACGCTCCCAGTAAAACACCCAGAGGAGCGCAAGCCATTTGTTTCGTGTCACCTCAGGCTCTGAAGCAAAAAATCTGCATTAACATTTGGCAGGAACTGCGAGTGCGTCACGACAGAGGTTGGCCACAACCCTGAGTCCCCCCGAGCGCAGGAGGGAAGTCTGCCTTGATTTGGCTGCCTTGGAGGGGGGATGCTCTGCCGGAGGAGGGAGCTGGGAAGGATGAGACCTTGGAGGCAAGATGCGAGAATTAAATAAGCTCAGGAAGGACATCTGGGCTGAAATTCATATTTTTTGTTGTCATTGTTATAAAAACAAGTCCCAGCATGAGGGGGTAAGTTTGGGTGAATAATTTTTAGACTGAAGGTTATTCACAGTTGAGTTGTTTGATTCTCCGGTGTTAATTACTTCTGCTCTGAGTCACAGGGATTTCTTAGCATCCCAAAGTGAATAACCAATATGTGAAAATGCAGAATAACCTGGAGTTGACAGGAAATAATGGAGGTCTTTAAGTTAAATGTATTAAATCTGTAGAACTTTTAACTGCATTTCCTCAAATACCGTCCCTTTTTTCCCAAATGACAAATGACACGATCTGCACAAGCATGACAAACCAAAGTCAACATTTATCTATATGAAAACATCTGCAAATCAAGAACTCCTGGACTGTTTGTTCAGCACTGAAAGTATATTAACCCTTCTTCCAGAAATAATAAAATCATTTACCCTCTGGATGATCATTTTTAGATACCTTATAAAGTAAAACCTCGCCAAGTCAGGAAATCATTGCAAATTGTTCCTAAAAGCAAGGGGCTCGGTCTTGTTGTAATGATGGCAAAGTGCCCGTAGAGTTAAATCCTAAAGAAAACAGCCACTGGAGCAATGAGCTGTAATCTGCCTTAATCCATAATATCAGCTCTTCACAGATGCATACACAGTGATTAATAGGATGCTAAAAAGTGTTAACAAAGCAATAAGGATGTAGAGACCATTCTGAAAATGTCTTTATCACGTTTCTACATTCACCAGAGGTACCGTCATTACAATGTATGACAAAAACATATGTTTTCTCTACAAACTTGCTGGCAGACCCAACCAGAAGTGTCATCAGACTATCAGGAAGCGACTTGTGGAAATGCAGCTCCGGATCTGCTCTTCCCTGTTCCTTCTCAGAGCGAAGAAAAGCCCCGCTGGGACCTGGTTCTACAAACCCTCTTCAAACCCAAGATCTTCCCAGCTGTAGCTTGTACCCTTCAAACATCTATCTTTGAGGGATATATATATATTTTTTAATAAGAAACTAAAGGAGAATGGGGGAGTGAACAACACATTTCCTGCATTTTATAACAGCTAAAACCAACAGTGTTAGATACAGCATGGGAGGGCTGGCCCATGGCCTCCTCTGGGTGTCCAGGCCGCAGGCCCAGCTCCTGTGTCAGGCTGAACACACGAACACATTTGTACTAAAGGTGTGAACTCTCGGTTTATTTATTTTCCTGTTTTAGGACTGATTGCAAGGAACATTTGTGTGCTCTTAGAGACAGGAAAGGACTTAATACCAGTGGCAGAAGGAAACCTCCGTTTACTTTGTGAATTCTGAAGGGGTGTGCATTCAAATTTTAGCATTTCTCAGCAGAATTGGGTTGACTGAGTGAGCAGAAGCTGGGGAAGATGATGTTATCAGAAGTATCTGGCCCCCAAGGTACTCCTGTCCCAGCCAGGATTTTGGGTGACTGCCCCTGGGTAAGAAGGAGCCAGAAGGAGCCACCCCACAAGGGCTGTCTCTCCCCAGCCCTGCCAATGTGTTTACTGGTACCATCACCACACTCTGTCCACAGTAAAATAAGGAGATTTCTGGGGTTTTTTTCTGTCTGGTGTCCCAGTAGATTGGCACATGTCAGAGTGAACATGCACCGATCCATAGATGTCTCTGGAGACCTAACCAGGACTCCCACCATCCAGCAAGTTTTAAGTTTCTGTTGATACTTAAGTACTGGAGTTCAGTGACTCCAAAGAGTGATGGTTAATAATGAAGATATTTGAGACTTTAGTTTGTTCTCAGCCTGGAGGATCTGTCCTTTGAAAAAATATTGTATTTTAAAAGGTAGGACAACAAACACCTTCTTAGAGTTATGAACTAAGCCAGAAGGTTAATAATGCTAATAATCCTACAGGTCTTTGTAAGCTCCAGGAAGGTTGTATGATCCTATCACCAGTACACAGAGGTAGAACCAACAGCTTTGGGGACATTTGTCTGGCCTTTGCTGCCTTCTCTGCTGAATACAGGGCATGTGGAGATGGTTCATGTTCTAGGTCATTAGGACTAAATCCACCAAAAGACAAGAGGCGCTGCATGTTGAGCTCACAGTTACCTCTGTACTTCCCCTCACAGAGGGCTTTGAGAAAGGTCAGTCCCTCAGGAAACCCGAACTCTGTGCCTAGCAAGGAATCTCTGCCAATATTTCCAAGGAAGCAGTTCTGAACCACACATGGTTTGAGGGCAGCTGGAAGACAATTTTCTGGGCATAAGCATTCCCTGAGTTATCCTGAGATTTCCTAAGCACAACCTGGTGGGAACCTCTCTGGCACATCTAGATCCTGCCATGGGTTTCTTCACCTAAGAGATCTCCAGAACTAGCATCCCAAATCTGCAAGGCAAAGCCTGGTGTCTCAATGAACACTGTTAATGCAGTTACTGTACAACTCATGACCACTGAAGATCTCACCTTACAGCCATGCATTTATTTGATGTATTTCTTTAAGAAGAATGCATGCGGCCCCTGAAGATTTTCTAAATCCCTGATAGAAGCCTCAACAATTTTCTGTGGGCAAATATTGAAGATGGCAGGGATAGGGGGGTGGAATTTCAGCATCTGTATTTTTATGTTTTAATCTTTTCAATACATGCTCCAGTATTTTACCAACCTTGTAATTTCATGGGATTATTCAGAAATAAACTGTTAGATTTTCCTGTTCCTATGCTACCTACATCCTGCCAGTAATGTTCACGGGTAGAGAAGCCTTAACATTCATTACAGAGGCAAACAATTCAGCTCCCCAAGACTGAATACAGGCCTAGTAAAAACCAAATTCTCCTTCTTTAATATCATGATGAGCTGCTTTCTGTTACTACTTTTTAGGAAGCTGCAACACACAATCAGAGCAATGCCCTGCCATTGAAATGGGCCTAATACTAACATGAAATAAGGATAAAATCTGCAACCGCTCAATTTAAAAATAATGCAGTCCCCAACAGTTGGAATCAGGACACGATGACCCAGCAAAGAAATGCTCCATCCTGGCTACTTGCCCCTGCTGCTTCAGCTCTGCATCTTAGGCGTTTTTCTGGGAACCCGGTTGAATCCGCTGGCTGCTGCAGCCCTCTCGTGGCCACGCAGACCCAACCGCGCTCCCGCAGCTGGGAAAGCACAGACCGACATCCGATCTTAAAAAAAAACCACACAACAAATAGTCATTAAACAGCACATCCACCCAAAAACAAATACGTGAATAAATAGAACAGACACTTAGGGCAGTATTTGTTCCAGGTGTGCAAGCAGAGTCTTTGTTAAATGACTCGCTTTTCAAGAATCAAAAGAAAAATCGCAGCTAAAACATTAAGCAGTTGTGCTTTTAATGGGGTGCACTCTTTCATCTCCCCGGGCTGTCACTAAACACTCTGCTTTGAAGTGCTCCTTTGCTTTTCAGCATTTGAGCATTGATTTGCAGTGGTGTGGGTAAATTCTGTGCTCATGGGCTGTGCTTACTGGAAATGTGTCCCTCTGCTCAGGAAACTCCAAGGAGGGATGAAAACCTCTTGGGATGGGGAAGATCTGGGGGAACCTGGGCCACAAACCAAAGCTTAAAAAACCCAGAAACCACAAAAACCCAAAGCACAAAGTGGAGCCACAGTGACTCCATGGGCTGACATTACCTTTTCAGACAGGAGCGCTGCCACCTCTGGCAGTAACTGCACCCCAGCAGATCGATGGCGTGTGGGATGGGGTGAGTTTAGTGGGATCAGCAGGACTCTGAGTGACAATGACACCTAATATTTTGCAAGCCAAAGTGCCAACCCATGTGTTCGTGATGCTTTTGGTCAATACCAGGCATCATCAACCCATGTGCCCATCCCAAGGTCTGCACAGCACCATGGCCCTAAATGCAGCACCAAACACAACCAGTCTCCAGTGCAGGGTGTCCCTTTCCAGCTGGCTGCCCTGGCAGTGCCTCCTTCAGCTGTCTGAACAACTCAGGACCCTGTGGAAATAGTCTTAACTTACACATATTAACAATTTACATTATATTAATGTATTATAATCTTACATTATAATACATTAAGTAGGTGTTAGTTTGCTGGGCAACAGCAATGCTGCTTCAAGTGAGCAAAGCTGCATCCCATGGCTGCAGCACAAGAATGAACTGCAGCTCACATCCAGCTCTTTCATGTCCTCAGGGTTGTCTTTCTCACTTAGAAGAAACCCTTAATGCTTCCATAAAACAGTATTTTCCATTTTTTTTAACTAAAGAACCTCCTCACTCTCCATTTTCTGTAAGCCCACACATACAGAACAAGATGTGACTTTTTTGGTTTAAAATTGCTTTTATTTTACATAGCGAAAGAACAGTAGTAAGAAAGTAACAAAATTAATATCTGACTGAAAGAGCACAGGGCAAGTATCCAGAAATTCTCCACACAAAAAGGCTGATCAGTTTTTAAGACATGTCGATATTGCGAGATGCTGAGGGCAGTAAACACCTATGCTGATAAAACCGTGTGAAATACCCTAGTGCAGAGCAACTTCCAGACCACGTCTGGGTGCAGTGAGGCACATTACTGGGGTGCAAAGCAGCGGGGACACCTTGCTGGTTTTGTCCTGGTGCAGCTGGAAGCAGTGGGTCTGTACGCAGCCAGCACGGAGGCTGCAGCATCCTCCTGGCTGCAATGCGGCATCGGGTCGTATAGACACATATTTAGATACGTAAACAAGCTGGCTCTATAGAAAAGTGGGAATCCCAGTGTCAGAAGCACAGGCAGGATACACACCATTAAAAAACAAGTCCATGTAGGCTTTTAGTGAGATGGAGCTCTTTGTTTTCTGGATAACATCCTCCTAGGGCTGGACTAAGTAAACAGGGTGAAATCTTGGCCCTGTTGACTCCAGCAGGACAAAGAGCTCATCCTCGGTGCCACAGGCAGCTCCTCTGACCCTGGCTGGGAATGGGAGGCTGCTGCTTTCCCGATTTCTTGCCTTCTTGCCTGTGAGTTGCCTTCTTTCTGTGCTACACCTTTCTGCCCCTGCATCGCCCCCCATACCCACCCTAACTTGTCTTCTGCAGTTGGTCCGGACTCTAGGATTCAACCACGACCATGCTCAGGTTGTTGCTGAAGATGATCCTCCCATCCTTTTTGCTGCTGCACTCGGGCTGGCAGAGAGCTTCCTGCAGCCGCTGCCGCAGCCCCGGGGGCGCCGTGCCCAGGAAGTCTTTTGTCCCCGTCAGGAAATCCATCATGTGGCCTCCAACAGCGTCCCCCTCGATGAAGCACTCGGTGATATCCCAGCCCGACGGGAACTCATAAACGCGGTACTCAACACCCAGTCTCTTTAAAACATCCGTGATGCTGCTGGAGGTGATGTAGTGGCCACTGTCGGGGGGAGGCAAGCAGTGCCTGTACTTCTTCCATAAGCTGGCCCATCCACTACTGTCTGCCAGAGCAGAAGGGAAGGTTACTTTTGCAAAGCCAAGGCAGTCAAACACCAGCAAATGCAACCACGAAATGGTTTGCCTAGAAGGAGGGGTACACACAGAGGTACCAATGCACTGCGGCTGCACATGCACACTACCTATTAACTGCCCGGCAAGCAGTGCCTGTACTTCTTCCATAAGCTGGCCCATCCACTACTGTCTGCCAGAGCAGAAGGGAAGGTTACTTTTGCAAAGCCAAGGCAGTCAAACACCAGCAAATGCAACCACGAAATGGTTTGCCTAGAAGGAGGGGTACACACAGAGGTACCAATGCACTGCGGCTGCACATGCACACTACCTATTAACTGCCCTTTTGATAGAATAATGCAGGTGTTTTTATACGTTGAACATCAACTTTGAGTGCACATCAAAGAATACATACCTGAGGAGCCAGTCCCAGCTAGGAGGGGAGCAAACCTACGAGCAGTGCTAAAGGGAGCTTTAATGGCAAACATGGGGAAGTGTGCTTTATCCACCACATCACAAGTTAGGGTTTTGTTAAGGGCACACCAAAACCCACTTTTTCTTTTTTAAAATAAGTGTCATGCTGTTGTATGTGCCTCTTTTTCCTCTCCTGTCATATAGTCCACAGCTCTTGGCAAGCACCTGTTTTCCTGCTGGGGTCTGGGCCATAGCTGTGCAGAGGGAAAAGCCTCAAAGATGGGTCCTCCCATAGCTCAGGTTGTGGTTTTATAGTGCTGATTTCACCATGAAGAAGGTTTGACCTTCATTCTTTCCAGCCAGTAATTTCACAGCAGGAGGTGTCTTTGAGGTACAGAGCAATTCATCTGCTTCAGAAGCAGGGAAGTAAGAGCACAAAGACTGTGCCTAAGTGGCCCCATCAGGCATTAAGGTCTAAGAAACTAAGCCCAAGATCGCACGCTTCCTATGAAATACAGCTTTTATTTTATTATTTAATTACTATATGATAAGTGCTACTGAAATCCCGAGACAAATATTTGTGGCTCTCAAACTCCAAAGCTCTTCAAAACACCAGCAATGAAGCAAAAAAATCAAAAGTCCCTCTTACCTGATAAAATTATGATCAGGAGTTTACCATGATGGTCGAGGCAGCTGTGGAAAAACTTGAGAGTACTGTGAATATCTTCCACACGGTACAGCATCTAGAAGTGACAGAGTTACACACAGCCATTATTCCTCCTCCATCGTGCAATGGCCCTTCAAAGGCTTCTCCATAGAGAATAGTCCTTGACCCAGCCATCAAATCCCTGACACACTTTCTGGTTGTGAAATCAGCTCTCATGAAATGAATGCAAAATGAAATAAAAGCAAAATGAAATAAAAGCCTTTAAAGTGAGAGAATAACCATTTTTTTCCAAAACATAATAAGCACATATAACATCAGTGTCATCTTTATCAGAGACATAGCAGCATAATTTCTGACCCAAAACCTGACACAGGTGCTCATTCACTAACCTGTCACTTCAGTGCCATCCAAATTACTATGATAAGGCAAAAAAATATTTTTTTTTTGCAGCAAAGCATAAATTTTAGCTTCTGTGTGATGGCCTGAGACTTGTCCTGTTGTATTACCATACACAATTAAACCAGTACAAACTATAGACCAGAACCAGAGTGGATAGGGAATGAGGTTTGGTGTTTGCAGAGGTGCTGCAGAAGTTATCGCTCATGGGAGAACTGTGCTCAGCTCTGGTCCTCCTAATGCACACAGCCAAACAAAGGGAATAGTTAAAACTAATACTCCTATATTAAAGCAATTAAGATTACCTGGATCATATGGATGAAGTCGAATTTCTTATGTGTGCCTTTCTCTTTCACCTGTTGTTCGTACTCCGAGGAAGTGAGCTGGTGCCAAAGAAAAGAGACTTTCTGCAGGTCTGGAGCTTGATTCACCAACTCTGTTTTGTAAAAGGAGAACAGAAACATGAATTTCACAGAACAGCAGAAAAGTTCATTGTTCCCACTGATGGGCCTCGCTACCCCCAAGGCAGGTATAGCCGTACCTTTGTAAGCTGCCACGTGCTGTGGGTTGGGCTCTATGATTTCGTTGTCAATCAGGACCCCCGGGTGCGCAGCCTGCAGTATCCTGATCATTTTTAGATCCTGTTCACCTATTCAATAAACACAAACTCATTATTTTTACAAGTGCATAAATGAGATGAAAGGATGCCGGTGCCTCTGCTGCCAGGAAATCCCTCAGGTAGAAGGGTGGTACTGTCTACTTTTTGGCTTGCATGGTGGCATCTAACCCAGTGATAGCCTTACCATGATACCTTACTGCTCGAGGTAACACCTATTTACAGATTAAGCAGCAGAAGAGAAACCTGCTAGTGGCAATACTGTGGGTCATGGTCGAAACAATCAAAGATCAACAGTAGTTTTCAAGGCAAAGTTTGAATGGAAGGAGTCAGCACAGTTGTGCAACTTCAGCACGACACAGGGAGATCCATGCCTTTAGCACTGCCCTGGGGAGGTGATGGGTGCTCTGCTGCTCGAGTGACACAGCTTGGATACCTGGGGACCTGTATGGCAAGAGGAAAGACCCATTAACATGCAGTACCCTGAAGGAGCTTTCTGGGGACCAGTCACATGCTCTTAGTTTTTGGCATCTACTAACTAGTTGTTATCTTGGAGCTGCAAATAAAGACTCATATATTTGTGTGTAGGTGGCCTGCAAATTTAGCTCTTGGTGCTTCGCTGTTGCTGTCTAAGCTCCGGAGAAGCAAGTGGCAGTCTGTCCTTCTGACCTAGGAAACTCCCAGCCTCTTTTGAGGTGATGCAAATCACTCTTGTTTCTCTCAGAAACTTCACCAAGTGTACAAAGTCCATCTGGTTCATCTGGGACTACGGAAATAGGCAGCAGAGGTGGCCACCTTGAGTGGACCTTTGTGAGAATCCTGACTGTAGCTGATGGTGAGGCCTAAAGATAGTCCTGTCCCTGCAAAGGTCACACACAGGGGGCTTGGTATGAGTTACTGCATCTTCCCTAGCCTTTCAGCTGATGGACCAGCGATGGGAAAAGTTGTCATCTTTGGCAGCTGTTGCAATAAATAGAATTCAAGGAGGCAAATATCAGCCACGTCAGCAATACAGGGACATCCAAGGAAGGACAGGTCTTTTGAAACTGGACAAAAAATACCCAAGACCCCTGAGGAATGCAGTGGTAGCAGTGCAGGGCTGGCCAAAGGCACAAGGAAAGAGGTTTCAGCTGCATGAAGGTGGGTGGATAGACCAATATTGCTGACAGGAAGCAAAAATCGCTATAGCAAGCATCTGAATCATTTTGGACAGTCCTAAATGCCAGTTAGTACATGCCTGGGGTGGCGAACACCGGCAATTAGAGGTGCTGACGTGGGCTTTCTGCAGGCTTAGGGCAGGTGGGAGGCAGAGCATCACTGCCCCATGCCCTGGAGCCACTGATGGTGGCTAATGGGTATATCAACACTAAATGGGTATCCTAAAAACTGATTGGTTTGGGGATTGGGGAAGGTTAGGAATTCAAGCCCTCTGCAAACAGCAGCCCATGATGGCACTGACTGGGAGGTTACAGCCAAGATCCTCAAACCAACCATGGAAAACATGGGGTGAATGAGAAAATGTGATCTGGACCAGACAAGTCTTTTAGGATGTGGAGTTGGCCGCTAATCCCCATTAGTATTTTTGCCAACTAAAGTAATTCTGGGTGCTCTGTGAAATCAGAGTCCGAGCTGGAAAGGTCAGGGATCAGATATAACCTTTTGCTCAATGTCATCCCAGCTCACTCCCCGCCCGGCTGCTGAAGTTCAGCTCCTGCAGCCGTGGGCAAGCTGAGGGGGTGCGAGAGTGTACCCCTGCCCCGGCATCTGTGAGAGGCAGCTACCCAGGACAGCCAGGACATCTTAGAGCTTTTATTTTTCTATTAAAGTATCTTCTGAAGAGGAAATAAGGAAAAATGAGTACAATGGAAAAACTTCATTTTTCCCATGTGTTTTCTTGGAGGCAGAAATTTGGGTTTATATTACTTAATGAAAATGGAGTGCAGTTGAGAATGAAATCATTTCTTCCTCCTTGCTTTCTCACGTGCTCTAACATATTCCCAGTTGGGGAAAACTATTCAATGCTATTTTTCTCTTACCCAGGAAAACAAGCAAAAGGAGTGAGAAAAATACTTTCATTTGAAAGCATTAACACTTAAAATTCAGCTGCAAATACTTTTAAAAGCAAAAGCAAACTCTGAAAAATCAAACTGCCACTTCTTTTATCTACTTTTTATTTTCTCCCAGTTTCCCAAGGCACTAAGTTGGATGTTTCAGCACTTTTTTTTTTTAAACGCAAATGCATTTAGCACAGCTTTAAAGCCATTTTTCCAAAAGACTGTTTCTCTCTGGGGGGAAATATCATTTGCAGCTAAACCTTACTTATCACCAGATAAAAACACAGTAGTAACAAACGCGTCTTGAAAAAGCTGATGAGGCTCCATGCTAACGGTTGTGGCCAGATGGTTTTGCACCACCTGGAGCAGAGCCCAACTTTGGCCTCTGGGATCCCTAAAAGCAAAGCAAAACCAGACACCCCTTTGGATGGGAAACTCTATGATAGGGCTTTGTGCAGAAGGAACCTCTCAGATGTTTCTAATTCTCTCCGATGAGGTTTGAAGATGCTCTTTACCTGTGCCGCTTCCAACTCCCAGAACGTTTATAGTTGATTTTCCATTGCCGAGACTGAAATGATAAATACACATCATTTAACCACACCATGTCACCCAACTTCATGTTTTAATTCTAATATCTTGGATGCCACATTGGACTGGAAATTTAACTGAGTTTTGCCACATGAGTTGTGATAGAAATCCGAGTATCCCTTCTGGAGATGAGCTATAACCAGCTGCACGGTGGGAGCCAGCCCCATATGAACAAGGTCATATTTCAAAGTACAGTAGGCATCAGGGTATAGAGTTTCTCATCCTTTGCCAAAGAGTTTTCTTCAAGCTGTGGCTGACACCGTGCAAAAACGTCCTTGGGGAGCCCCAGGGTGAAGGGTTCCCTCTGGGGGTAGCAGGGCTGTGCCTGGATGGGAAGAACACTGCTACCCAGCCAGGGCTGCAGGGACAAGGTCAGCTGGGGAGAAACCTCTGTGCCCTCAGGAGACAAGTGTGGTTATCCAATACTGGATATAAGTGCTCAGAAAATTTTAAAATCTTGCTATCCAGATTATTGGAAAAAATGTCATTTCAATATTCATTTTAGTTTTAAATTGGGAGAAAAGGTCAAAATCTTCAATAATTTATACCTTAGAAAAATTGCTTTTGAGAATTTCCAAAATAAAACCCCAACCTCGTGGTTCTTAGCAGAATATTTAATACCAGCCTGGCTCAAGGATGAGGAGCCCAGGCTTGAGGCGTCTCGTCCCTCTGACATGCTTTATGGCCTCATCCTCCTCTTGGGCATGGCCTGTGCAGAGGGATTGTTTCCCATACACAATCTCAGGAAACACCACTGCCATGACTTAATGAGAGGGGAGAGAGTAGCAGATCCTGCTGGGTGTGAGTTAGTCAAGGAGCCTTAGACCTAATGAGGGTCAAGACCCTTTCACAGACCCACAATCAGCATCATAGGAAACCACAAAACTTAACAGCATCTAAAATTCACATAAGTAAATTTTGCAATTACAATTTCCCAATACAAATTAAATTTGATTATTACTGTATTGCTTATTCTTTATATATACCTGATTTGGAGAGTAAAAATTTACCTGGCTAAGTTTTTTTCTCAGTGGAGAATACAGTTTCCGTAACATCCAAAATTTATCCAAACCTGAAAGATCTTTCTTGTGCTTCGGATCTAGACTGCTCTAAAACTTATTTGCAGTCACCCAGTCACATCAGTACTTCAGAAAACTGATTATCATTTAGTACTTAGGCACTGCAAATCGACTTAGGATAGAAATAAGGAGGTCTTAGGGGATTGAGAAAACCAAGAATTAGTCACTAGAAGAGAATTAGAGATGTGTTTCTGTTCGGCCTGATGTGTGACGAAGTCCCAAAAGCACAGAGAGCACACAAGAGAGAGCTTTCTTTTGAAAACAAATAAAAACAAAAACCCCACAACAAACAAGAGAAAAAAAACACCTTTTAATCCTTGGAAAATCAGCTAATGAAAAGAGATGGACATGAAAATGAGGTTTTGATTCTTTCCTTAACGTAAGCACAGTGTATTAATTGAAATAGCGTGTACTCTGGAGTCATTAAACAGAATATCCTAAAGAACACTATTAAGGGACTTAAAACTGAAAAGCACTGAAAGTTCATTCATGCTCCAGAAAATCCTTAAACATCTTTGCTGGCCCTTGAAAGCAGGTTGCTCTCCCAAGATAACAGACGGCTTTCCCACCTCAGTGGCAGCGCTTCTTACCCAGCCATGATGTTGGGCAATTCTTCCTTGTTGAACTCGTCCATGCACTGGTGCTCTGTTGAATGGTCCAAAAATGACTGAAAGGCTTCTACATATTCCTCAGCCGTCAGACTTCTCATGGAAGGGATCACATACAGCTCTTGAGAAACAAAGAGGGATTGTGTTAGTGGCTTCAAGGCAAATGAAAGATCAAAGCACTTACGTCATGGAAGAAACCCAACCCATCCCAACAGAAGCCAAAGATTTGGAAAGATGGTAGAGAGGACGTATGGCACGGGAGCCATCCAAGCAGCTGGGCTCGTGTGAACACTTTCCATCCTGTTCCCACTCAGGACCTGAAAATTATTCTTGGATGCCCTTTGACATCAGTGCATTTAAGTGCCTCATTACTACAGGTCTCCCTGAGGAAAATATCGCCATAATTTCCTGAAGATGCTTAGCTAAAAATTGGGTACCCAGTCTTCAGAAACAGAGGTAATGAATATTTTTCTGGAAGGCTCAAGGCAAGAAGGTGAAGGGAATCGCCCACCAGGTCCAAACCTGGAGGCTCGTGCACATACTGGATGGCATAACCAAAATCACCAGCTCTTGGCACACTTCTTATTAGGGGTGATGCAACACAAAGACTGCCAGCTGTACCTGGAGCAAAAATAGTCAACCACATGCACCACATTTCTGACTCCTGCTGGCATGGGACTGTGGTGTTCAGCTGGGGAGGTGAATTCCCCACTGGGAACTGCAGCTTGTGGCCAAGAGGGCAACCGATAGCAGAAGCAGTTCATCTGAATGGGCTCATGCTCAAATGTGGGTGGCTGAGTCAAGATTTCTAGCTCTGAAAAAATGCCCAGGTCTATTCAAGGGGTTGCAAGCAGTTATTACAGAAAGCTCACTTTCCTGATGCCTGATTCTAATGACAGGGCACAAGCTCTGGCCAACGGCTTGGGCCTGAGGAGCCCAAGACTAGGAGCTGAGACTCATGAGCAGATGCCATTCAGCTGAGTACTGGCTCTGGGGTCTATCTCAGACAGGGGGCTGCAGTAGGAAGGCAGTTGCAGTGCCAGCCTCAACAAGTAAGATCAGCATTGGAAAGGTAATATTCAATAGAAAAACCCCATCTTTTCCTCATAAACGAAAAAACGAAATTTTGCCTTTTGAGGAGCTGCTTATTCATCATCTGCATTTAGTTGCCCCTAATATGAAAGCTTTGTATGTCTCACACAGGACCGTGCAATCATAAACTGGATGCCTGTACTGTTTCCAAACCCACATGCTGTTGGCAGCTGTGTTTCTGGTAGGTATGTATGGAAACCCTATGTCCAGCCCTACTGGAGGCAAAGACAACATCTATCCTCAACAGTTTGAACTAGACCCTAACGTAAACCTGAAATAACTCAAATTGCAGTCAGTTTAGCATCCTCTTTCTTTTTTTTTTTTAATCTCTAACTCCAAAACAATTAAAACATGTTTGTCGTGATAGCAAGCTGAATTGGCATTTGACTTTAGTGGTGTTGTGTTTGTTTGTTTGTTTGTTTTTCTCCCAAATACCTGAATTATCATGTGGAGTTGTCAGAATCTCTGCTTCAAAGTTCATGCTGGGGAACCTATTCCTGTAAGGAAAGTATAGCACTTCAGTTATTTGAGGAACCTGCACTCGTTTTTGAAGCTGCATTGAAAATGCAGAGCAAAAGGAAGATGCTCCAGGACAAATTCTTCTTGTCTGGTAAGCAATAATGTTTGTTCTATTTTACTAGAGTAAGTAAAATCAAATCTTCAAGGTCAGCTGATCACACATCAGTATCAGCAATGGACTGGCCACCTGCACCAGTGTTTGTCTGAGATGTGTTGTGAAAACTTCTCCCTCTGAAGAATCCCTAACCAGTTGATACGGTGGAAAGCATTAGATTGACTGATATTACACACACTGTGAAACCTTTAATCCTGAATGGAGCAGAAGAAATAGCAGTGAAATTAACTTCAGTTTTTCCTGGCTGCAAATATTACACTGGATAACTTGTGGAAGGCACAGAACTCAAAGGGCAAAAATCAAAGAGGTCATTTGACCATATAAACATCTTCATCGAGTCATAGATTTTCATTCTTAGCTTAGGGGTCTTTGTGAAGATTTCCTCTGGCAAAGTGTCTCATCTGTGAAATAGAGATGAGGTGCCACTGGCAAAAGGAAAAAAAAAAAGGAGCAAGGACCTCACTTCTGCAAAGAAAGTGTTGGGGTGAGGCTATCTATGCTAGGGGAATAGTTATCTTCTGGGTAACCACAGGTCAATATCGAGATGCACAGCAAGACTTAGGGGTTACAGTCCTATATAACCTGGGTTTAGACACATTGCTGCTCCCAAAGCCTTGCCATTAGAAAATGCTCCATGACAAGCAGTCTGCAACAGCAGTAAGCAGCCCTTGAGTCCCCTCTGCCAGGGAGAAAATTCCTGTGCAACAAGCGAGGAGGAGGAAAAGAAAAAAGGGAGTTTGGTAGCAGGGTTTTGAGATACAATATCTAATGACTGTGCTAGCAGGTAGCAAGGAAGTGACCGCATGTGCAAATAGTGCTCTGCTTTGGTTGATGAAGGCAAGAAAAGACTGAGGTGAACCAGAAGTCTGAGATGCTGAGGTGCTGCCAGAGCCCGGTTGATCTCATCTGAGTTCACTGCCAAAGCCACGCACCTGGCTCCCAGGAGGTATCTCAAAGGTCTCCATTCCACCACCTCAACCTCAACTCTCCCTGGGAAAAATCTCACAGAGATTCAGCAAACAAGCCTGAACTCAGGCCACCTCCATAAGCTCCAGCTTGGCTGCAGGCCAGTCCCTCCAATTTCCACTCAACCCCCTGACCTCTGCCACCCCTGCCTGTCAAAGCAGAGGACTGGTTTGAACTCCCAGCTGGCTGAACCGAGCAAGACGGTTTTCAGAATCAATCTCCCACTGAAATGCCGAGGGGCAGTGTGGCTTCCCCTGTGCAGAGAGAAACAGCTCTCAGGGTCCGGGGGCACAAGCTTCATTTTTGACCGGTCAAACGTCTCCAGCCATCCCAGGAGAGCTGCCAGGTGACCTGGGCAGACTGCAGCACAAGTATTCACCAGGATGAGTGATGCCAGGATAACTCTTCCACCGAGCCTTTTGCCATTTTTGCCCAGGCAGGGTTTCTAAGGTTGATTAACGCTTGTTGCTGGGAAGGTGAAACAGCCGCAATTATTGCTGGGAAAAGGCAGACTTCCTCTAAAATCTCACTGAAATGTGACTCCATCTGAAAATTGAGTGCAATACTTTGGGCTGATGCTGCCCATTCCAAGATCCCCAATACCCAACAGCAGGACCGAAGCAGTGACTGCCAGGGCATGCGATGCTTGTGGGCACAGCTCATCTCACCACTGCTCCTGGATAGCTTGGAGCTCACCTTTAGAGAGGTGAAACCAAGAGGTTTAACCCCCTCCATGAACTGAGCAGGTTGCATTGCAGGTGTAGGGCTCAGAGGGAATTCACAGGGTTGCTTTAAGTGAGGCAACACCTTTGAGTTAAAAAAGTCATTAAATTCAAGATGTTTTTAGCAACATAAATTGCAAAAAACCATCTTCATAAGTCATAATTTCTTAACTCCTAAACTTAGGCTACTGAGGGGTAAAGATCTCCTCACAAAGCCTAGCCTAGCCCCCAGGACACGGCCACATCTGCTGTTACCCCCCCACCGTACACAACTCCATCTGTGCCACAGGGACAGGGATGAACTGGCGCTGTGGGCAAACACACACCCTCGCACCCTTCCGAAATCCACCTACCTCTTCATCTCCGGGGCCGGGTCCATGGTGGGTGCCGTGGCAGGACACGGTGGCTGGGCACAGGGCTGTGGGGTTAGGAGTGGGCCTGGCCCCTATGTCAGCATGTCCGCCGGCCGCTCCCCCCGCCGCAGCAATGACGGTGACCCCGGTGTGCGGCCGTGGCCTGGCTGGCACCTGTCACCACAGGCAGCGTCACTGGGGCGTGGAGGGGAAACCCGAGCCCCGCGGGGACAGAGCGAGGGCCCGGGGCGGGCAACGTGCAAGGCCTGGCATCTGCAGGGCTGGCCTCATCACATGGGAGCTGCGCTGTGTGCAAGGGGCGAGGAAAAAGAAATACAAATAAAAGGGACAGGTTGAGAGTTTATAGTCTTTAAAATCTGAGTGGAAGTGGCTGAGGGGTGTCAGACAGCACCAGGCAGACCCGAGGCCCCCAGCTGGGGTGGAGGGACAGTGAGCCCAGCCTGCTCCTGCTCTGCTTGCTAAACTGCAGGGATTAGAAAGTGAGGAAGTGATTTTTGGGGGAGAGCTTGCCTAGCTGGAGGTAGCTGGGGGTCGCCCAGGATGGGGTTTCATGGCTGGAAGGGTAGTGGTCGCTACTACAAATACAGAAAATCCTGGGTGCTCCCTGCACCTGGATTTGGCCTTGAGTCCTGCCAAGAGATACAGCATCCAGGGGACTGATTCTTCTTTTGATTAAAATCTAATAGCACAGAGGTGAAAAAGAAAGGATGTAGAGACTCTGTGACACATGACGTCTGGTGGTAGAACATACAGCATTGGGATTCTCTCCACTAACCTTTCCCTGAAGGCAACAGACAGGAGAGATATAGCAGATGGCAAATAAAACCTCTTCCCCAGCTGAGATACCTCCCCCAAAACACCACTTGCTCCACACAGCTCACAGAGGCCAGGAATCAGGCTTTCAGGTGGGATGCTTCACCATCAAGTGGCCCCTCTCGGTTTACACTACATTTGGCTTCCAAACAGATTTAAGTTCTCTCCACCCCAAGTAAGGTCCGCAGCAGCGTGTTAAGGTGGCCACATCACTGCTCTTAACCAAAATATTCAAACCAAAGGGGAGAACAGACCAGAACCTCTTTGCTAGCTCTCAAATGCAGATTTGGCTGCTTGTGCTGTTTGACCACCCAGGCAGCTATTTTACCTCAGCCATTTCAATCCTGAAATATTCCCACCAGAGATGCCAGCCCCCAGACACCAACCCTGGCACCAGCAGACAGCAATGCCAATGCAGTGTTTCCACAGCCACAGCTCCCCCATGTCCCCCAGCCACCTCCGCCTCATCCCAGCTAAGCCACACTGCCTGCTCTGGCCCAGGCACCCCCTCCTTCAACCCCCCATGCCACCAGGGATGGACACCCCGCAGGTCCCAGCAGAAAGCCCTACCTCCCAGGAGCAACAGGAGCTGTAGAGACACCTCCAGCACCCAAGAGCTGCACAGCCCCTGGAAACCTCCTCGTACATCCGCTGTGGGCTGATACCCTTCCCTGCCCACCCCATAACCCCTCCCCAGCTCCAAAAGCCCACATGCCACAACTGAGCCAGCATTAGCCCACAACAACAGCCTTTGTTCCCCAGAGCTGGGAACAAGAGCGCATTGTGGGCAGCTGCTTGCATGGGCAGGAGTTGGCAGCAGGGTGGCTTTGGGGGATGTACCCTGGGCTCACAGAGGTTCGGGCAAGCTCGTGACTCAATCCACTCTGAACCATGAAAAAGCTGGGGGTTTTGGTCAGTGAGACGATGGTTAAAGCTAGAGCCAGGCTGTGGTGCAAGGAAAAACAAAGCAACAGTGTTTTTTCTGCACTTGCTGTGGCTGTGGCAGTCAGTTTTGGGCTGATTCTGCAGAAATAGGTCATTGCTTTTCCCAGGGCTGAACCTGCCCAGGGCTGACATCAACCCCTTCAATGCCCTGATTCCACCTGCCCACCACAACAATCCTTGGACCTGTACCTCCAGGCAGAATAGTCTGAGTATTTGGAAATCAAATTTAAATAACTTTGTCTTCTAAATAGGGACCAGCTTTTAGGCTGATGAATGTCAGGAAGGTCCCTGGCATTGTTATAGGGTTCCTCATGGCATTACTAATTTATTTTTTGAGACCCTCTCAGCTCCACCTGTAACAACTTATTAAGACTCATGAAATGTAACTTTAATTTTCTTGTGAGTAGAGATCTTTTCTTTTGCAGCAATGTTTCCTTTTTAAATGAAAGTCTTTTCATCAGTTAGATATCTTCAGTTTCCTAGACAGATCTTCTAAGGTATAACCAGCAGTTTCTGTACTCTCCTAAGTGAAATATTTGGTGCAAACATTATTCTGCATTAGGCAAGTTCTGGTAGAGACGAAGACAATCAGCAATTCTGTAGCACCCATTTTCCTGATAGTTAAAGACAAGATTTCTCATTAAGGAAGAGATTTTGGATTGCATTAATCCTATTCAATATTTAACAGCTCCTGGGCAGCAGTAGATCTTGGAATTTAAGTAACAGTATTTGGGTCTATAAATGTATGCAGTTTTTTTTTTCCTACAAGAAATAGAATATGACTGCTGTTAAGTACTGAAAAAGATAACATCACAGAAGGAGAACCCATCCCTGCCTGGGGACAACAGCCCACACTGCTGCTGGGCCTGGCCGCTCCAGCCGTGTTTCAATTCAATCTCCCAAAAAACCGAAGCATCTAGGTCTGGAGATCAATTATATTTTTTTTTAATACAGCCCTTCCTGTCTTTTCATTAAATCCTGGGTGCTGGTGCAGTTCTACCAGACCTTTTCAAATCACCTTTTTCAAGCTCTTAGACTAGAGGTCACACCACATGTAGTTGTAATTACAGAGCTCAGGCAAGGGCAGAGGGAGAGGCCAACATGACCGCCGTCAGAAAGGGCTCTTTGATTCAAGGTGAAGACCAGCTTTTGCTCTACAGACCATACAGTGCTCAAAACAAAAAAAAACTCTCTGAGAGGAAAGAGAGGTACAGTGTGCCTTGTACCCCTTGAGAGCTCACGGGTCTTCACACAGCTCAGAATTTAAATTTCCCTGGCCATACCAGGGAATTCGATGCTCCTGTGTTTCAGTGGGGCTCATCAACCACCCTGTAACTGGAAGCAAGTCTGTGGGTGCAGGAGCTAAAGCTGGGTAATTTGGATTAATCACAATGCATTGCAAGGGGATGCAAAGTGCTGCCAGACCTGGGCACCCATGGGTGCCATCTCCCACAAGGGCCATAAAGAGCTCAGAGAACAGGTAGTATAAAAATTAGCATAGAATTATTAATGGTAGTAACTACATTTCAATTGCACCTAAAATGAAGGCTCAGAATCAAAATTCTGTTTACTCACCTCCTCTTAAAACAAAGCTGAACCCAGTACCATGGCACGTGTGACACTGCACCACCTCTGAAGTGGAGAGGCCTGAGCACCCAAGGCACCCCAAGAGAAGCCACTCTGTCGGGAAAAAAAATCTGTTACAAAGCTGAAACACTGCTTTTTATGCTTTGACGGAAATAAGACGATGAGTCACCTGTTTCTGAGTAAACAGAGAGAGCAAAATTGGGACAGCAGGTATGAGTCCAACGGGGGATGCTCACTTTTCATAGAGGCACTGGCTGATCTTTTGTGAATCTTTCTTGTTTGTCCTCCTGTTAAACAGAATATCCCTAGTTAAATTAACATTTCTTTGGAAGATGGGTTAATGTTTCCTTTTCATTTGCTGTGTCTTCTGCCATCTCTCAAACCTTGATATTTATACCAGGCAGCAAAGGTGTCCGTTGGTCTCCCATAGTGTGGTAGCCAGGCCCTTTGGAGCCCAGCAACTTCGGTCACAAAGTGAGCAGAGGAAGAAAATCACTTTGAAAGCCTCAAAACTTATAATACCTTTTAAGTTATACATAAAATTTAACAGTTATAATATAATATGTTATACATATACATATAATTATATAACTTATAATTATATATTAAAAAAATTGAATCTGAAGAAATCTATCAGATCGAGCAGCTTTGACTCAGCCTACCATCTCTGATGCACGTTTAGCAACGATCTTGTCTGTCATTTAGCAGATTGCATTAAGAGGTAGAGGAGAAAACGTCCAAATGAAAGGGACTACAGATTTATTTTACCACAAGCCACTAGATGGGGATGCACGGTCACTTTTCTGCTCTTCCTCTTACACACGGATCTACGTTTAGTTGTGCCTGAGCTGGCCTTTACTGCCAACGTGGGCTGTTGTCTTTGCTTTTTCTTCTTAGGAGCTGACAGAGGTCATTTGGAAACTTATCACTCGCTGGGTTTTCATCCTGTACATCTCAGGCCTTAGGCGATGGTTACGATGTGATTACCGATTGCTGAATATTCTCTGCATCAAGACGCAGCAGAGGGAAGAGTGGAGGACTTGGCTTTCAGTTTGCGGATTAGGCTTCTTTTATAGGCTGTGGAAAGGAAAAGTACTTTATATTGAACACAGTGGGGGAAAAGAGGTATTCAGCAAACTGGTAATCTCTGAAAATGGCCATACTTTGGAACGGTTACTGCAGAAAAAAGCCAGGAGATTTTGCTCAGGCTCAATAGTGAAATCTATGGGCAATTTTTTTTTTCTCCTCCTTTGAAATCCGTATTTTTCCTGTGAATAAGAGAGATAAAATCAGAAAGATTGGTTTGGGAGAGGTGTAGGCAGGGTCAGCCCTGGTGTTTAGGGCAGAAGCAGTCCATAGATGTATACCATGAGCATATATGGGCTGTGGGAACCCATATAACACATACACAATGCTATGGGGAATAAGGTGTGAGGAGGGCTCCTACTATACACTAATTTTCAGCTCTGACCTCCATTCACCTTGGGCTTCTGCAGCGAGGACCCACTATTTTTATCTTAAGTGTCAGGATATTTGGTGTTATTAATTCCCAGCTCCTGGAGTCAGGTGAATGTGAGAAAACCCTCCCAGCTTCTTTTCAACAGTAAAATTCCAGCTTGTGCAGCATCATGAGGTACCCAAAATGCACTTCAGGGTTCAAGACACAATGTTTTGAAAGTCCAAAAATGGGTCCGTTTAAAAGCAATTTCATGAAGGCTCTCAGTGGTCGATGGGGGGAGTTGGGAAAGGGAGTCAGGTTGTTTTGGAGAGACTGAGAAAAAAAGCTGTGGTAAATACCCTGAAAGCAAAATAATTTTACATTGTAATGATAAATTCAGAAAACTGGGAGAACCATTCAAATATTTAAGTGATGAGATTATACTCAAAGTACTTAAAGTATGGAGCTAACGCTATCAGCGTTCATAGCAATCCATCCCATCCAAACTGGGGGGCAGAGACATGGGAAGCTGTTCTGTATTTTTGCTGTTGGGGGTGTGCAAGGGTTGCAGGGGCAAGGGCTGAAGGGCACGGGGACGGCAGGGGGGCTGTGGCTCTGCCCTCTCTGGCTGTTGGCTGCCTTGAGCCCGTCCTTCAGGTGCTGCCTGAGGTTCAATGTTCCCAGCAGCTGGAGCAGGTACTGCAGACTCTGTCTATTTTTCTTCTATTTTTCTCCTCCTCTGCTTAGTAGTCTCCTCATGGTGATAACAAAATGTCTGTTTTCCAGGAAACCATTTGAGCTTTATGGATTAGCCATGGTAGGCACTTGCAGACCTCCATAAAGCACGTTGACACGCTCTCCCGTGTATTACTAACTCGACTGAAAAATTGATCAAAACTGATAGAGTTACAGGGCCCTGAGTCCCTTTACAATCTGCCGTTGTGCTGCTCAGCTCTTACAGAGGCAGCAGAGCCAAACCCAGCAAAAACTCCTGCCTAGAAAATGCACCTTCATCCTGCCCCTGGCTCTGCACCGTGGCAAGAGCCGCACACCCAAAGCAGATGGTGTGCAGGATGCACCCCTCCCTAATTGCTGCTTGTCTTCCTGGGGCCAAACTTGCCCCGGCATCCACAGGTATTCCCAAAATGCAGCAGGGAGTGCCTGCAGGATCCTGTCCTGCCATGGGGCTGTGACACTGGTTGTGATGTGTTCAGGGCTGGCACGTCCTCACCCCGATGCAGGCATGGCCTTGGGTGCCTCCTGCACCCTTGCTGCCAGCCGTGCATGCCCTGTCCCATCTGCTCCAGCAGCAGCTCTTGGGAGAGACTGCTTAAATTCCAGGAATATTTGACAAACTCATTAAATGTGACCATAGGTTTGCTGGAGAAAGTGGGATGCCATGGCTGACTGCAAGACCTGAGCAAAGTCTTTGTTCTTTTCCTCTCTGCCTCCCAACAGCTCTTCCTTTTGCTCGCTGGGAGTCTCAGTCCCTTGGAGCAGAGTCTGTGCTTTGCGAGGCATTTGTGCTTAATTTCATCCCAAAATGTCCTAGTCTTTGGGAAGGCAGACGGATGTCAGGGGTGAAGTCTCTCCACAAGCAACACATAGCATCCAAGTCCTATGGAAACACCTTCTGCTCCTGTTCATTATTTACAGTTTGATATTTGCTGGAATCCCAAATGAAGACTGACCAGCAAAGCCAATACCTGATTCAAATAGTTTCCAAATGAGGGATCAGGTGGGATACAAAGGATATTGAGATAATAGACAAGGGATCAGAAGGGGATGAGATAACGGAGGAGATAAGGCACTCCGAGTCCTAAACACACAACCAGAGCCAAAACGCTCTTCACCACGCTGTCAAATTCAGTTCAATAAAGCTGATCGATGAACACACACAGATGAATGCGATGACACGATACACATGCAGGGGAAGAAGCGCTGCCATGGAAAAGCATCGCTCCACAAGTCTCTTTGTGCTGCCTTCGAATCCCACATCGCCAACAGGAAAAGAACAGCGAGAGGGATGCTCGGCTTTTCAGCTCTCTGGAGTCACGATACAGCTTACAGCTCCCAACAACGTTATTTAAACATGGCTTCGAAATTAGGTCAAAATATTATTATCATCTGGTTTTATTAAATAAAAAAAATATACTGTAATGACTAGTTGCAGTGCAGGGAGCAAATATTAATTTTAAAATTGTATATGCACATGTGGATAGATGTACAGGATAGGGAAACAATTAGATTATCACGAACATCAAGCACAAGCAATCTTCCACCACCTCACAAAATGCTGGATGTTTTCCAGTTCGTAAGCTGAGTGCCACTGTAGCACCTCAACCATTCAGTTATTTTATCTGAATGCATATAGAAACAAAAGGATATTTTTTTGCACCCCCTCCATTTACCCCAGCTATGAGTGACGCCTGCTGGGCTCCTCACCCAGTCCCGCACCCCAGCAGGGGTCAAGAGCCCCTAATGGGGCGCAGAGCAGAGCCGCCCCCACCACCACCCTGCCACCCAATGGGGTGACCTTGACCAACACAGGGATGCAGATCAGCCCCAGAAACCCTCTGAGGGTACAGGCAGCATGAACTCTGGGCAATGCTAAGGTACTTAATGTCTTTTCAGACAAAGATGCTATTTAAGCCATCATTACAGCAACTGCAATTATGGTTGTACACAAGTCCTTCACAGCCATCGCGGTGATGAAAAGCCCTGATGGCCCTGGCTCCCTCCCAGTGTCCTTGCCCTCTCATGTGGCCACAAAAAAAAAAAAAAAAAAAATCTCATTTCATTTTCCCCTAGCCAGATTTTAACTACTTACCCCAGGACGGGTACAATCACTGAGCTGGGAGGTGATCCACAGCTCCAGGCAGGCGTGAGAAGTCACGGAAGGACCAGCACCAAACATCTTGGCAAACTCAGAGCATCAAGACCGTAACTGCTTCAAAAATCCCAGGGAAGAAAAGCAAAGGAAGCAGCTCCAGTGCAACTTGGCCACCTCTTCCTGCTCCGTGGCTTCTACCATTGGGTTCATCTGTGCACAGCTCATGCCCACACTGCAGATCTCGGGTTTGCCCCCACATAGCGGCCATGTGCTTTAAAACAAATGCCCTGATCACTTCCACTCAGGTGTTGCCTAACGAGCGCATCCTAAATGTAAATAACACGGCCAGAGCTGCTGGCCCTACCTCCTGCAGCTTAATGCTCTTTGAATAGCGCTGGAGAGATGCGGCTCGGTCGGCTGCAGGTTTTAACGTGATTCCCGAGCTGTTAGCACACCTAACCCAGAGCTATGGTTTTCATCTAGTTTCCTTCCCCTCCTTAAATAATACATATGTGAGTGAGCTTTCCTAAAGCACTGAAGATGCTTTTGATCTCAATTACTAGTATCAGCCATAGTGAGAAAATTAAAATTCAGGATTTGTTACGAACATTTTAATTATTCAGTGTTATCAAGTTGTCACCAGACCTTTAATTATTTTTCGGTTTATACCTAATTTCCCACACTCTGATTGCTTTAGCGATGTTAAGGTAGATCTGCAACTGTAATAGAAAATGTCCAAGTCCTTTATGATGCAGGGGATTGGAAATGACAATGTTAATAAAGTTCCCTCCTCTCCTGTGCCACCAGCCGTCATCAATACAGTGTTCATCTGCAGTCGGCATGCTATTTAATTATGCTCTTTTGGTATCAATAAACACTTAATAATATATTCAGGATGAGTAAACAAGATATAACACTGTCTGGGATGCTGCATCTGCTTAAAGATTGTGCACAAAACCATAAAAACTCACTGCCGATGCCACTCAGCGGTGGACTTTGCATTTTGGGCAATGGTGTGACACTGGGAAAGATACTTACAGACAGGGTACCCACACCCAAGGCACTGGTGGTGTTCTGGAGATGCTGCAGGGGTTTCACAGGTGATTAACATCAATTATGCAAACAGTTACTGCTGTTTACAGAGAGCGTTTGTTTTAACACACCAGGCAATTTCCACTCGGCAAAACCTGATGCAAAGGAAACCCTGGCTACAATGAGGAAACTGGTGCAGAAGTTTCACAAGTTTCACAAGAAGTTTCACTCACAAACCTCACCAGGCCCAGCAAAAAGGCAATTTGCCGAGTTTCTTGCCAAATCCAGGGCAGAAAAAGGACAGGATTATTTTATCTGCAGGGTAACCTTGCAGTTTATCTGCAGGGTAACCAGGATTATGATACCCACTGCTGATCCCCATCACTGGAGGAGCCCCCTAGAAGGTCTTCCCACTGCTGTGCACTCAACAACCCCACATCTCTGAGGGCAGATGCAAAA
The DNA here is from genome assembly GCF_000695765.1 of Mesitornis unicolor. NCBI lineage: Eukaryota > Metazoa > Chordata > Aves > Mesitornithiformes > Mesitornithidae > Mesitornis > Mesitornis unicolor. The sequence continues at coordinate 93,256 of NW_010190037.1, forward strand.
GAGTATCTCTTCTTTTCCCCTAGAAAGCTGCTACCAGTCAGCAGACACATTGTCTCCAATGTGCAAGCAATGTTTCATGGATGCTTGAGGCCATTCTCCTCCAGACTGATGGCCAAATGCCACTTAGCACCCACCCCTGTCTGCCCTGTGCCCCAGTCAGGCTCAAGGCCCCAGCTGATGCACGTGCCCATGGGCATCCCCATGTCCCACCAACACTGTGCGAATTGAATGCTCTGGACACCAGCTGGGTTGAGGTTTTCATGCCTTTCTTTCTGATACTGCTCATGTTAACACACCGGGAATAAAGTCTAGCAGAAGAGCTGCCCAACCTGCCCACAGTGTCCCCAGCTGGGAGTGACCATGGAGCGCTAGCACTGGATGGAGGCATCAAGAGTGAGAGGTGCTGGGAACAAAACCAGGCTGGAAAGGCAGAGAAAGGTGGGGTCACCATGTTCTTTACACACAGTCTTAAAGTCCTTTGGCATATTTCATTACTCCATCTCAAAAGGTTACTTTGAATTACTTGAATACTCTCCAAGCCCCAAAGCCCTTCCCAGCTGCTTTGCAGATCCCCGGCGCTCTCCTCTGCCACCCTGGTCTCACTGCTTCCAACTATTAGGACTTGGAAATTTCATCCCACTCATTTATCTGACACAAGAAAAATCACAGAATAATTTGGTTGGAAAAGACCTTTATGATCATCACATCCAACCGTAACCTGTCCACTACTAAACCATGTCCCTAAGCACCTTGTCTACCCATCTTTTAAATACCTCCAGGGATGGTGACTTCATCCCTTCCCTGGTCAGCTCATTCCAAAGCATGATCATCCTTTCAGTGAATAAATTTTTCCTCATATCCAAACTAAACCTCATTCGGAGCAACTTGAGGCCATTTCCTCTCATCCTATCAAACAGGCAAAGTCCCCTCACTAATGTACATAAACCAAATGAACAGCAAAATGTGTCCGACCCTGCCCCATTTCATGCTGTGTTTGAGCACCTCAAAGACAAAATACTGGGAGAAAAGGAGGTCTCCCAATCACCACCATAATTTGCTTTTTCACCTGACAGATAGGTGTGTATAAGGCCTGCACATACCTGAGACCTGGCTACGGCTCCAACACAGCATTTGGTGATTTTCTTTCTTACTATCTGAAGACACTTCTTGCTCAGAATTAATTAGCAGATGTACAAAATAACCTTTTTAACCAGCACCTCCCTTTCTAGCCTGCAGCACCTTTCGCAAACAAATTTTACATGTTTGAGATTTAAATTTGTGTTAAATCATTAGTGCTGATCTTCCAGAGACAGGGAAGCAAAGGTTGGTTACACACTACCCAAGCGCTCAAGATTGTTGCATATTTTATACTGTTCCTCTCTCTGCTAATTGACTTAATGCCATGCACAGCTGGGAGTGTATTTGCATCCCCAAAAGGAGTGCAGCACTCTGGGGATGGGCTTTTTCACATGCCAATCTGACACAACTGGCCCCCACCCCCAAAAAATAGCCATGCCGCACAGATGGGTCTGATTAGTGCCTGAACCAGAACTAACTCCTCAGAAAATTGTACTTATTGCAGGACAAATTGAGTCTGCTATGGCAGAAGCCAGAATAATTGCTCAGGGGAGCACGGGGCTGATCCAGCAGTTAATTTATTGTTTGTACCTGCTCAGAGCCAGGATGGAAACAGCAGGCAAGGAGGCAGCAAACAAGGTACAAACTCCAGTGTCTCAGGATCAATTTGCTCAGATAAAGGCTTATTGCCATCACAGCGAGGTTGCGAAACACCTCCACAACCACTTACTGCTGGGAAAATAAGAGGGGGGGAGCTGTTTTACTACTGTCCCTTCGTTTTGTGGTAAGATACACAGACTTGAATGCAATTAATGCTGTGTTTTGGGCTTTGCACCCCAGAGTCTGGCGGGGAAACACATCTCAGGCTGGGGGGCAGATCCCATCTTCAGTGCCAGGATAAGGCAACCAGCACCCGGCAGCAGCAGCTGTGCCTGGTCATGTCGCTTGTCAAGCCTCAGGCTTTAGAAAGAAATAGCAGCTTGAAAATAACGTGTTAACAACCAAGAGCACCAAAAGCGGTGCAGACGCTGAGCTCTGCCATCTCTCTACTGACACTTAGATCACCAGGGCTCACCTACCCTTCCCGGCTGCGATTTTCACCCTGAAAAGTGACGTCCCCCGGCCATGCAATGAGACACCGTGATGGCAGGGCTCAGCTTCTTCAAGGGTCTCTGCAAGATCTGGGAAGTCTCTTTTTTGTTTTTTAAGAAAAAAAATCAAGCCATTCGTCAAGGCACACAAACGAGCCTCACTGCATGAAGTCCAGCCTGGCCTCGAGGCAAAGCGAAGCTGCTCCCAACCGCAGCATCACCTCTAACAGACTTGACAAATTGCACTAGGATGTGTCTCTATCAGGCGTGGATATTTCCTCATCTTTTTTTTTTAATGTAGTCCTGACTGGTGCAGGGTATCACCATGAATCTTCATTTGCTTTGCTGCATTCACACTGGGTTTATTGTAGTATATTTTTTTTCACACTAGAGACTATTTCGGTCAACGTTCATATAGATCTTAATATTCACATTAGCTCAATCTGGTCTATTATTGCTTAATATTTTTATAGCATTTAATCATTTCTTAATGTGGAACAGTAAGAATATTGCAAATTCTTTCATTTCCATGAAGTGAAATGCAGGACTGCCAGGCAATGGGCAGTGCAGAACACAAGGTGGGCTCAGAGCAGACCAAGATTATGTGCTTGGGGCAGTCACATTTGCTACCACGGGCAGCTGGGGACCTCCCCTATCCAATACAGACACAGAGTAGATTTTTTTATTTCAATTGAGAGAATGTCTTAGTTAAAATAATTTGAGGTAGATTTATGCTATTTGTTCTGTGCCATTACATAGCCATTTTTGCTAAAGCAAGCGTTAATTAATCTGGTTGTCCCCCACCCCGTATTTATAGGCAGTGCAAATATAGTAATTTGTCTATTTCCTAAAAAAGAAATACTGCCCACGTGGAAAAGCAGTTATCATAATGTGAGCATGTTAGACTCAGTTAGGGCACTTGTATTGCACCCTATTAGCACAGCCACCTCTCCATCAGATACCACATGGAATAGAAGCATACAGGAAGCATATACGCCATATGAATTCACAGACTACACCAGTAGGAAAAATACTTAGAGAGATAAGAATAATAAATCCAGTCTGCATCACACCACACAAACCACCCCCTTGCCTCTGTTACCGACTACCGCACAGGAAGGCTGCTGTAGCCATCTGCTGCTGCCTTAAAATGACACCACCATCTTCAGCCATTTAATGACCCGTGGTGTCACTCAGACTGGAAATGCATTTGGTTTTTGGGAAAAGCATAGCCTGGGGAGAGAAGAGCAATGGGAGCGAGTTAGCACATCTGGGAGGTGAGCAGTAGAACGCATCTGTGAGCTGAAGGAGGCACCACACAGCGAAAAAAACAGTTACATTTCCCTTCTGATCCTGCAAACACTTAAAAGTGCACCCACAACTACACACGTAACGTAGCCACACCAGAGTTACTGACTAGGAAGGAAAAAGGGAATTAAAGAAAAATGCCAGTGAAGGCCTGTGTACGATCTCAGCCTGTGCACATCAGGCCCTGCAGATACTGGGGAGACAGGGGGTAGGGAAGGTAACGCTTCCAGGTCTGTCCTCCAAGTACAGGAATGAGAAAGGAATTAATTTCACCTCTCCCTAAGAGTTTTTTATAGCAAGAAAGTGCCTCTTGTTATCTGGGTAGAAGGAGAAAAAAAATCCTGTTTGTTTTTTTGTGAGGTGTAAGAGCAGAGCCCACAGGCAATGATTGCCAGCTCTGCCTGCGGCCATCTTGCACCACCCTCCCTTCAGTGCCCACAGCACGGGTTGCCACGGAAAGGGCCTGGGCACAGCTCCGTCAGGACCCCACCAATGCCTCCTCTGCTCATCCATGGCTGCACCCCTTCCCCAGTAAGGGATGGTGGGTGCCAGCACTGTCATACATCAGCCTCTGGATCTCCCAGAGGTTTTTGTGCTCTTGGGCCTTGTCCCGCTCACATGGAGAGGACGGGTGCACTGGGGAGCTGCTGGCATGGCAAGGCTCTGATCCCTGTTCCGAAGCAATACCAAACAAAATATACCAAAACAGCAAAACTCTGTTTCACTAAAAACAACGTATCACCCTTATAAATTAATCCCTATTTTTCACCTCACACCTGCAGGAAGTGCCATTCTGAGCCAGCACCACTCAGACAGTAGTGGAGGAGCAGAAACCAGCTCCGTGCGGCCAAGGTCTGCTTTTCAGCCGGGCAGCAAATGAACTCCTTCAGAAAGCAGGGCAATACTCTCCGCAGAAGAGATTTCACACCAGCACCCAGGTCCATTCGTTAAATTGGTCATTTGATGAAGTAATTTGGGAGCAGGGCCTTGCATCCGTGGCCGGACAACGCTGACATTTCGGTTCTCTCCCGGCCACGCTGCAATAAATGGAGCTGTCAGATCAGAGCATGTAGTTTCATTTTCATTCAAGCACCTATTTAATATTCATCATGTTATAAGGGGACTTTTTTATGTTGGGAAAAAACACAAGTGCTCTCCTGAAATGACTCAAGGGCAATAAAGAATAAATTGTCTTTAAACCTGTATAAAGGATGCTGAAGTCACAAACAAGGCATAAAATAATATGGAGGTGGAAAGTGCTTTTTCCTTATTAGGTTTATCAAAGTAAAACTCGGCTGGCAAGCTTGTTCCATCAAGAAAATGGATGTGGTAAAAAAAAGGAAATGAAAATTCTGATCCATATTCATTGTTTCAGTGTCAGCAAGGGAGAAAAAAGATCCACTTTAATATTTTTTTTCTTTGCTTTAGAAAGCTGATCTGAAGTTTTTTTTAAAAAAAATAAAGTAAGCAAAGCGGATAAGGAAGCAGAAGAAAATAAAAGATAATTAATAGAAACAAAGCAACCAGCAGAAGAAGCCAAACAAAGTGTCTGATATTAAACAAAACGCGAAACGCAGACCATGCTTGACTGCACCAAGCAGAAGCCCCAGGCACCGACAGCATTTTAATGGGGAGATTTCTTTTCCAGTGCTCCCAGTGCTGGCCCCGGCAGCCACCAGCCCCTGCATTGGCAGCAGGGGTAATCTCCAACCCCATAGTTAATCTCCAACCACATAACACATTTTTCTTTTCTGTTTGAATTAGGTTTTAACAAAGCCCTGGCAATACTACCTGAACAGCTGCACCTACGGACTCATCACACCCATGAAATAAAGCCAGGCTTTCTGCTAGGTTAGAAAGAGGTTCACTCCTTGAATAGCAGAAGTTTAAGGGAGAAGAGGACTGGCGACTACACAGAGGGCTCTTAATGCTGGCATGGGTGTGAGTATTTTGCATTTCTACAGCCTTGATAAACAAACACGTTTTTTTTCTGTAAGACAGCAGGACAAACAAGTTTCAAATTAGCCCCATATGCCACATCCAAGACCTGCGAGGGAGCTGGTGCTACGGCCAGCGCCGCATCCTCCATGCTCTGGGCTGCAACGCTCCTCATTTCATTTCAAATCTCACAGCACTGGGCTTTTTTTTCTTTATCCCCTAAAATCCACTTCCCGGGCTCGCGTGATTAGGTGAGACAGGCGGCTTTCTTGTGTTTATACCTCCCTGGCTGTCATGGTGATGGAAATAAGATGATGAAGAGTAAAAGCACTAGCATTCTGTGGGAAAAAAGACTCAAATTTTTCATTATCTGGGAGAGCCATCCCTCCTGACGTGAGCGGGGCTGCCAGTTCAGCCGGTCGCACAGTTTCTGTAAGAGCGAAATCATAACCATGTGTGGTGGGGACCGCAGAAGGGATCCAGCAGACTCATCTCAGAAGGCGGCTCTTCATTTCTAAATCATGTTCTACATCAAAAATACTGCACAGCTTTGCAAAATTGAAGAGATTTTTGGGTTTTTTTGCTGGGTTTTGGAATTTTTTCTGGTCAAATAAGATCCGTGTTGCACATACAGGAGTGACAAGGGAATGGGAATTTGATCCCTCTGGCATTTCTACAGCCTGCTGAGTGCAATGAAGAGATTTGTACTGCTTTCCCTTACATCTGCCTTCGGTCCCATGGGCTCATCAGCACAGGTTTGTGTGGAAAAAGCTTGTTGAGATTGGGAAATGATGCCAGCCCCCACTCCGGTAGAAAACACAGAATTACTGGAGAGCTGTTGATGTAAATATGCTCTCTTTCCTCGGAAGAGGACAGTGGTTTTAATGACAAATTGAGTGAAATCTCACTTGGCATGAAGCAAATAAAACAGTAAATATTCCAAGTTACCGCTTTGCAGTAATAGAGACTGCATTTAAAAATAATTGCTGTGGATCTGCCACATTATACAAAGGAAGAGAGTGACAACGCAGATGTGATGTGACACATCTGCATCACAGCTTTGCATCTCAATTTAGTCTTTAACAGGCTCCATCAGCTGATGGCATCAAATGTATGAAGTGATACTTCTGTCTGGGTTTCAGCAAATGTTTCTTATGCCTCTCCAAACAAACAGCTCACCTACAGAGGCTGAAACACAATCAGTCATGGGTGCTTCAGCAGGGCTGTGACCTCCACAAGGTCTACGTAGCATCTGTTGGAACAACTCAACCCTTTGCCATAGAGACATCTCTTCTCCAAAGTGCTGCTTTGGATTGCTCATCTGAGGACAAAGCTTTTGTTTCAGCATGGGAAAGGCTTAAAACATCCACTACAAATAGGAAAAACACTGATTATCAACCATCACTGTGAACTGTTCACACTGCTTTTTCTCAAAGCATGGAAGATGATAGATTACATCTCTGTTGCACCCCATCATTGAGACAATCCCAGATTTCCACCCTCAGGTAGACCCCAAATACTCCATGTACATAAATATTTATACACTTGGTCTACCCAATGCATGCAAGCCAAGCAGCTTAACCCTTCTGCTGCAGAAGAGCAGCCACAGCCCGCATTTCTCATGATACACTTGCATCTTTCACTGGTCTGAGCCATCAATTGATGAGATGCTCTTCTCTAATCTGAGAACTAAATTAACTAGCAATGTAGAAGGCAAAACCAAATTGTGTAATTAAATCACTTAATTTGCCACATGAGGTGTTTCAGGATTGACGAATTCATATTCAGAAAGGGCACTGAAGGTGGAAAACTCTAAGAAAGCAACAGATAAAAACCTACAAATGATCTGATCATCTCTAAGTGAGTCAACAGCCACCATCTACTGACTTCAGAGCAGATACACCCCATCTTTGCCATCTCCAAATATGATTTTGCCTGATGCTGCAAGTGTCAGAATTAGCTGTGCGTTAATTCCTGCCAAACCCGAGTTTCAGAACGCTGGTTGCAATGGAGAGAGGAAACGTTGCATCGTTCCTTGGCCTCATCCAGCCTGGAAACACCATTTTGGGGCAGCATTCACCTGCTCAGATGCTCCTTCAGAAAAGCTACTCAAAGCCTGCTCACATGGGGTACGAGCCAGATTGCACCCCAAAAAATAAACTCCAACTGCCACCTTCCTCATCTGCAAAATTAATGCTTGGTGCTCCACTTCATCCGCGTGCTGTTGAAAGATTCTTCACTGTTATTACGTTTGAAGAGTTTTATTTCCAAATGTCATATTGGCCTGTAACAACCACAATATTCATAACGTGCAGGTGAACTTTCATGAAGCAGAGGAGAAAATTAACATTCTTCCTTATCGGAGGAAATTGAATCTGATTTTTCATTCCATCAAAACATCTCTTCACAGACAGGATAAATCCCATAAATTGCTTTAACCCATGTATCCGCCCAGAGCCCATTCTAAACGCTGTTGTAACAAAGCCTGTAATCAAAGTAAATGAGCATAATTACCAACAAGTGCAAATATGGGTTATCTGGATTCTTTTCTCAGACATTTCATATGTGACCATTTCACCATATGTTTGCATTGAAAAATAAGAATAAACTGTATTAGATTGGGAGATAAAAGGGTATACATTAAAAATTCAAGCAGAAAGCATCCCGTAGCAATGATTACCATTATAACTATTCATTCAAATCCAGTCTTTTCTCCCCAAATGTAAATGTCACCAAATCACAAAGCATGGCCAAATAATAACCCGTTTCAAGGGACACTGGGGTCTCCTGCTATCAGACTTCACAGCGAGACGCCCCTTTCATTTCTCCCTACCACTCAGGAACAAGAAATGACTGTGTGCAATTCCATTTACTTAATGGTAGTTCAGGTGAATTCCTCATATTTTACAGTCATATTTCTAGTCCTAGTTATCCTGAGGGGTCAGACAGGATTCTTCAAGGCAACCTCACAGCCGCACAACTTCATTGACCAGTAACAACCCCTTAACACATCACATCCCCATATGGGCAGCGTCACCGGGCAGGGGTGGCTACCACGGCTGAAATGCAGCAAGACCAGGAGGAATTCCACACGACTTCATCTCCCACGTCCCTCCGAAGCAGGAGGCATGACCTGTGGTGAGTGTTATGAGCCGGGTCGTGTCACATCAGAGCAGCTCAGCGGCATGGCTCGCAGCACAAGCCGTGTCGGCGGTGAAATGACAGTAACAGAGTCACCTGTCAGGTCGTGGCTCCGGGAGCCAAGGAACGCGTGCATATTGATGGTGTGTAACAGCAGATACATCTTCATAAAGATAATATAAATCAAGCTCCTGTCCAGGACAGGCGCATGTCACAGCTGTGCGATGAGGAAGTTAATTCATTCAAATTACATTTTAAACCAGACGGAACTGTAATCTGTCCTGAGGCACGTTAATACATCAGGTATCCTGATCCACCTTTCACTAGGTCCTGAGTTAGATCATTCTGTTTCTGCAGTACTCTCTCCCAATTGAAAACAAGCCCCAAAATTATATTTAAACTACATTTCTCCTTCCATTTGTTAGCACAAACTAAGTTACATATTTAGAAAAAACAAGTCTTTCAAGAAACCAGCTATGCCACATTAGCAGCAAATGACCTGATCTCTAAAGGCAACTTCATACTTATCAGGAATAATCCAAACTGGAAGTGCTCAATTGATTTGTTTTATTCCCAAGATAATATTTTCTTCATTTCCTGATGAAACTGGCCGTGAATGTAAGTGCACTTAGGCAAAGAAAACTACACAATTAGGCTCTTCTTTGACACATATGAATACAAGCACGAGTTAATTTACAAGTCTCTCGCTACGTTGTCCTGTAGGAATTTTTACGCTACTCTGCTTCCAGAGCAAAGAAAATGATAGTATTTGTTCTTGACTGCAGTACCCGAATTTCCAGCGTTCAGTGACACTTCTGGTGCGGTTGCTGGAGGGGAGAGGAGTTCAGACGGGATCCAGCCCTGCAAACGTGAAAGCTCCTCGAGACTTCATGTATTTCTGCAAGAAAAATGTCATTTATTTTACATACCCCACACAAAAGCCCAGATGTTCACAGCATTTAGGCGCAGTGATACACATTGCTGTGGTACCTGTACATGCTGACATCCCATCTCTGAGCATAACCGAAATGACTGTAGGAAAGATGTAGGTATGCAACACTTCAATACTTCTTGGTAATTTGTTTTCTCTGGTGTCTTACTTCAGTTCTTGCTATTTTGTTTTACTGTTGTGTCTCAGAGAGTCTTTGAATGGAGGAGAGGAAGTGCCACAGAAGACCGATCTCAAAAAAAACCAACAAAAAAACCCAAACAAAACCCAAAAGAGTTGCACATTGTACAGCTGTAATATCAAAGTAGGAGTAACCTGGCAGTAGCCACTGAAATCAGTAGTGTTAAAGCAAAAACTGACAAAATGCAGACTCTTTCATTATCTGGTTATTAACTACCAAGATGGCCTGCCAGGGCATTTGGCAACCTCTTCACCCACAGGTGCTTCTACTCACAGCCACATACAGGTCTGAACGGGATCCCCTGCGGGGGGTACAGGAATTACCTTACTGAGATAGCCCAAGGCCTCTCTCATTTTCAGCCAGGGTCAGCACCAGCTGCTTCAGCAGAACGTTTAGAAAACCCAAATAGGCAAGAATTTGGAGTAATCTCTCTCCACAAGATGACTCATTTTGGGCTCTGAAAGGTAGGAATTGACTCAGTGCTCCCAGGGGAGGCTGGGCACCCCTGGCTCCTACAAACAGCAATAATCTTCAGCCAGAAGTGCTACAGCAGGAGTGTGAACATAGCCTGTGGGAAGGCCACCAAACCGCAGCATGACCCCAGCTCCATCTGCTCGATATAAACACGCTTGGCAGGGTGGGACCTGGAGGTCTCATTCTCCCCCAGCAGCTCACCCACCACACAGCCGCATCTCCCCTGCTGGAGACCACGACTTGGACTGAGATTCACCCTCTTGTTGAAGGCAACGACCACGCTGCGGCTGTCATTTTTTGTTACTATTACACCAACTTCTCCCCTCCAATGCCTTTCTGAACAGCTTGCTTAATTGAGTTTATTCCTTCATTATTCAGACAGCACCATTCTCCTCACATCACAGACTGCAGACAAAATACATTAAGATCTGGCAGTGTTCTTCCTAATAGCACTAGTTCATTATTCCCCTCGTAGCTCTTACTCTCTACGTGTTACTCAAAGGTTCAGTACAAGGCACCATTAAAAAGAATACTTAGACCCCTAATGTTAATGGGGAACATCAGATCCTGCTTTTTACACCATAAACAGCTCTAAGGCAGCAAGTAGGGGCAGCAGAACATCTTCAGGGCCAGAAATAAGTGAGCCAATTTCCCGTCGCAAATCCATCAGCCCCTTTATTTTTTTAATGTGGGAAGAGGAGAGCGCACTCATGACCTTGCTTCGATGGCACAGCATCATCTCAATTCAATGCTCTGGGAGACACGGTGAATGGAAGGAATCCAGACCTGGGGAAGGAAACTTAGCTATGCCACCATCATTTTTTCAATGAAACCGAAATATTCAAATCCCTTTACAAAGCTGTGAATAGCCACAGAAGACGACGAGCGCTGCCTCCAGCCGTGGGGACACCCTTCTCCTGTGAGGACCCGTTCCGAAGTCACTGCAGATGGAGAAGGACCGACAGGTGCTAGGCTGATAACAACTCTTTTTCTCTTCTCTTTCTAATTACTGAAACAAACAACAGCACTGAGCTGAAAATAAGACCACACATTCTCCAGATCACCAATTATTCTCTCGACTTGTACTTGTCTGCAGTATTTCTTCCACTAATCACTACAGCACCAAATATGCCAGAATTGTTTGAAATCTGAGTCCAATCTCAGACGCGGTAAAAGGCTAATAATGACTGTTGTTTACACACGTTTAATTCAACATACCAGAAGCAATTTTCTCACTCTCTTTAGCATTTTATTTGCTTATAAATACAAGTCAATACCACAAGATGGCACTTTCTTACTTGCGACACACACTATTATAAACACTTACCCTCTTCAAAATGTTCCCAGATGTTTACGACATGTAACTTCTCAGTGGTTCTGAAACACTTAAAAAAGCAAGACCTTCCACACACCGCATTTTGTGTTTGATGTATATTAAATGAGGTCAGGTAATTAAATTCAAAAAAAGAATTTATAAATATTTCAGATACGAAAATTTAAATACAAAAGCAGAGTTTGTATTAATTAAACTGAATAACAATTTAAACTGGCCATAATGTATCTACATGGTTTAATTTAATTTAAAATACTTTTTAAACAATCAAATCCTTTAACCGTTCATCAAAACACCTATCTACTCAACTCTTTAAAAAATATTCTCAGTTAAGAAACCACCAATGCTTTTTCATCACAATCCTTATTCTGTCCTGTAGGTGGAAATGAAGCAAAATCATATTCCGTACTAGAAAACAGGATAAGAAGGAAAAAACTTTTAAAAACCTGGTAACTTCAGACACTTCAACTCATTCTCCCTTGCGTTTCTCAAAATACATGATCCGGTTTGAAAGTCTCTGAACGAAATGTAAACACTAGAAAACTCATTGCTGAAAGATGTGAAGAATAAAGAACCCTGCACTAATATAGTGCATAATGATGCTGTGTCAAACTTGTCAGTTACGGTAAATGTCACATTTTCCTCAGGATTGTCATGCCTCTTTTTTTTACTAATTCCTTTTCACGTCTGTAGATTCTTTGTTTTTTATTATTATTATTCCCATTGCTCAACAGGAAGAGATGTATTTTCTGGTCTCTTCAGAAAAGTTCCACAAGATCCAAGTCTTCGACTCAATTTTTTTTGTTTAATAAAGAGGTGGCAAAATTTTAAGCTCGCAACACTTCTGCCCAGTGCATTACACATCAGGAGATTCCTCAAAAAACTGAGAAGTCGGAGAGTTCCAAAAAAGAAAGCAGTTAAGGCAGTCGATGTCTACATTTGGGTTTCTTTTTTACGTTACATATCAATGTCTCCATCATAGGCCAAGGTCAGAGGCTTCTGCTGCTGCGGAGGGCTCTGATGCTGCTTTGTTTTTTTGCTGCAAGAAAAAAATATTTCAGGAGACAAAATTATCAACTGTCACAAACTCAGAAACGTTATCAAACCCCAAATTTCAACAAAAAAAAATCAACTCGCTATTTAATTTTGCAATGAGGTGACACTGCAGTAGAGTGTCCACTTCCATGTGGACCTGTTAGGTGTGTGGCGCAGACACACGGCCTGCCAAAAGCAGGCAGCCAACTGTGCTCTTTATCTGGAGAGGAAATAAAGCGTATTTGTCTCCTGTGTCTTCTCACAGCTGACAAAGCAAGGAACAATTCGCAGAAAGATTGAAATATGAACTGTTTGGGAGCGGGATCTTCTCATTTTTTCTTCGGCATGGTATCGAAGCAACAATAATTATTATTGAGAAATACACTTCCTCACCAGCCTTCGAGTGATGGAGAACTATGTAATGTTATTTAAAAAGTCCTCTGTATGCCCCATGGTGAAGCCACGGAGAAATGGTAGCTACATGGCTTGGAAAATAAGGAAGCTGCAACTCCTAAGCAGCATCCAAACACTGTTATTTAAGCTTTTAGTTGAAGAGAGAGACTGAAAGACTAAAAGAGTGAGAGAAAATAAATTCGAGCTGTTGGAGTGGGTCCAGAGCAGACCATGAAGATGATCAGGGGCTGGAGCACCTCCCCTACAAGGACTGACTGAGAAAGCTGGGGCTGTTCAGCCTGGAGAAGAGAAGGCTCCAGGGGGACCTTACTGCAGCCTTCCAGTTCTTGAAGGGGTCCTACAGGAAAGCTGGGGAGGGACTTCTTACAAGGGCAGGAAACAACAGAACAAGGTGAAATGGTTTTAAACTGGAAGAGAGGAGATTTAGACTGGATATTAGGAAGAAATTCTTTACTGTGAGGGTGGTGAGGCCCTGGCCCAGGTTCCCCAGGGAAGTTGTGGATGCCCCCTTCCTGGCAGTGTTCAAGGCCAGGTTGGACGGGGCTTTGAGCAGCCTGGGCTGGTGGAGGTGTCCCTGCCCATGGCAGGGCTTGGACTGGATGAGCTTTAAGGTCCCTTCAAACCCAAACCATCCTGTGATTATATGTTTTTGGGTGAAAGAGGGCAATGATGCTGTGAGGTCATGGTTGTGACTCTATGGTTGCTGGCCCTGATCTGACAGGGGTTGGAGCAGCTTGCACCATTCGTGTTCATAAAGCCCAGCTCCATGGTCCCCGGGTCATATGGATACTGGCCACTGCTCTCTTCGTATCCTCCAAGGCCCATCAACATCAGCACCTTTCCAAACATTAAACCAAAAAGCACAACACTAGCTCTGTCAAACCAGGCCTACCACCCCTGCCTGGGGTGACGGCAGTGTTGGAGGAGGGCAGACATCTCCCCCACCAGTGACGTGCTGGTGCAGGCCAGGGCTCCGGTTCATCTCTAACAGTGGCTGGCAACAGCAGCTTTAGACACAAGACATGTTTCCACCTGATGTATTCACTGCAAAAACCTATTTGGGGATTTCCTGAGCTGGGGTGTACATCCAGAAAGCCACAATTAACACCAGGAGACCCAGTCTCCTGTGAATTGTTGTGCCACCTTTGAATGCATTTATCTTCCTGGCGTGCGCAGTCCCCGGCAGCGCTGCACTCGCAAGGCAATAATGCACTGTGTGAAAAATAAAATCTTTCGTTTATTTTAAATGATCATTTCATCAGATGCCTCCTACTTCTTATATTGTGGGAAATAAAAATTCCCTGGTGCCCTTTTCTACTCCATTCATGATTTCATAGATCTCTATTGTATTCCCATGTCAAACATCATTTTCCAACTGAATGCCCCTATTCTATTCAGTCCTTCCTTGAGCAGAAGCCAGCTCCTCTACCCAATCAGCCTCCTTGCCTTTTCTCAGTTTTACTTTATCTTTTTTTTTTAAATAATATAATAAAAATCCCTTTCTAATCCCAGCAGAAGCCTGAATTAATATAAGGGCCTATTGATAACCAAAAATAATTCTTTCCTGCACGACCACCACACTTCTTCATGATTATGCCAGATAGCATTTACAATTTGGAGAGTTTTAAATTACTCTGAGGTAGGGGCCAAATGGAGGCAGTCAAGTAATCCAAACTCCATCCTTTCCTAAGGCCTTGAGGATTAAATCTTTGCAACACAAAGCGTTGTGATATAACTTGGATTGTTTAAATAGAAGTAAACTAGCTTATATTTAAGGACAAAACACACGCGATACTCACCACATCAAGTAGGATGTAAAAATCAGGAAAACTATGATGAGGAACCCGCCAGCTGATACTCCGTATACCCACATCTTCAGTTTACCATCTGTCGGATGATGAGGAAAAAGGACAGAGGGAGAAAAGGGGAGAATAAAAAACTTTATTCTAGTATACACAAATTCTTGAGAGATTAAGTAAAAAGAAAACACACAAGCAAAATTAGTAGCATCACTGATGGGAAACACAGCCAGGATTGGCTGGGAATAACCCATAAACACCATAATTTTGATAGGAAAAGAAAGACTTCTGGAAAAATCAATTGGTTTAAATTGACAGGTGAGCTCCTGCTGACCCTTACAGGCAGCCCAGGATGATGGTGCAGCACCAGAAATACCTCCTGACCCTGCTCCTGCCCGTGGGGAGCAGCAGGAGCACAGGATGACCAGGATATACTCACTCAGGAGCCCGGGAGCTGCTCTGGCAAAGGCGTTTCAACCTTGAACTGACCCAGGTGGAAACATAGATAACACCTGAGACATTCAGCATAAAGAAATGAGGGCTGAGAAGGGATGGGGCTGCGCTCCCTAATCCTTGGGGGTCAATTGGGGTAAAACACCAGCGAGCACAAGTGAACAAGCAACTTAGAGCTGAAAAACACTCGGACAACAAATGGGAATAAATTCGGCTTAGAATAAAAACAAGAATATGCTTTGTAATAGTAAGAGGGATAAAGTTGTGCAAGACCTTTCCAGTTGGGCCACAGGAGCAGGAGACCCAACTGGCCTTAAGCCAAGGTAAGGCTCTTGATAGGGCTCTTTGGGTGCAACCACAAGGGAACCCCTCCTCGCACACGTGAGCCTGAGCGTGCTGAAACATTTCCTTCTGATAGCAAGTCCCAGAACACAGGACGGGTTATTTGGGCAGGTCCTTACTGACAAGTTTTGCATTAATAGCAGTTAATTTCTAACAGATCACTATTTCTGTTCCTTGCTCCGTTCTGGCTGCACAGATTTCCTCGCGGGGAGAAGCTGTGGTATTTGTTGCACGCAGCAGTCTGAGCTGATGCACATCAACAGAGCTGTTAATACGCGCTGGAGGCAGGGATACGAACCCGCACCGTGCCCACCGACGCGGTTTGACAGAGGCCATGTCAAACGCAGTCATGCGAGTGGGGAGATACTTCATGGGACAATCACTGAGCCTGGTTTACATTTTGTGTTTGAGTGATGAATTCTTTTCAAAGGAGAAGATGTTTAATCAGATCTAATTCTTTCTCTTTTTCCTTCCAGGCTTTGTGGAAAGGCTGAATACCCCTCACAGATTTTCTTGTCACCTCGAAACACTTACAGCCTATTATCTCCCATGTGAGGAGAGCTCCATTCATCGGGTTTGTGTTACTTGTTTTGGTTTGGTTAGTTTGGGTTTTTTTCTGAAGTTTGGGTATGAAATTTGTCACCCTCTCAACTGGAGACAGCCAAGAAGCATTTAGCAGCACTGCAAAAGGACTGCCACAGCCACAAAGGCACCCCACCATGCCTGCCATGAAGGCAGCTATGATCTCCATCCCCAACATAAGGGCACTGGACCATGTCATCCTACAATTTAAACAATGCTATTTAAATTGCCTCTCAACCTGAAAGAAGTTTCTGTACCTGAAAGTATTTCTTTACCACCCAGAGTGTGGTAAAGAAAGGGAAAACACAGCCTGATTTGAAATCAGTTCTGCGCACTCCTGTGGAGCATTTAAAAGAACAAAAACATCCGCCTGTTTAAATCATAATAAAACTTGTGTTCCAAACTGTAAATGGGAAGGGAAATAACAAATTAACTGGAGAAAGGTATGGATACTTTTACTGACAGACGTAAGCCCTTAGATGCACACAAATGCCCAGGACTGTGGTACTAAGGGTGGTAAATGCCACCCATATGGGGAGTGTTCACCACAGACCTGCTATCAAGAGCGTAACTGGTGGGTAACTGGATTCCTGGCTCAGCTAGCAGTGATTATTGCAAAAGCCCAGACCAGTGAGCCTGTGTAAGGGGAGTAATTACATATTTTGTCAGAAAGTTAGACAAAGGGAAGGGATTTGAGGAGCACCGGCCTTGAGCTGGGGTCTGAAGGGCACAAACAGACCTGCAGGATGCCATGGTGTTGGTGATACACTTAGCACACAAAGAAGGTGTTTATTCCTTTCCCATATATTGTTTCTGTAACATTTCTGCCCTAAAATTAAATCACATTGTGTTCTGTGAAAGCTCCTTAGTCCCTGTTTCTGTCTTGTAGTCCCTGGGGAGAACTGGCTTGCAGATGCTGCGCTGAGGTCAAGCCCACCAGAAGCTTCCAGGGCTGCAGCCTCAAATGCTGATTTAAAGAAAGGAGAGCAGCAACCACCTACACCTCTCTCCCTTTTTCTAACCTTGTAAAGGTATCAGCTGCAGAGATTAAGCCGAAGTGAGACAGCCTACAGAGGGCCATGGGTGATGACAAAAAGGCAATTAACCCCAAACCTGTGGCTCAAACTGCTGGTAAACTGCGTGGGCTCCTGGATGATGGGCTTGACTGAAAACCAGCCAGCTTTAAAGGGCCTTGGACCCAGCTCTACGAGCCTGGAGACTGTCAATGCAAAGGTTAACTACTGTATGCAAATCAAATATGGAAATGTAACATTCAAAGTGTGATCACATATATCAGACAGAGTTATGACTCCCTGAATCCCGTAACAGAACCTTTCATCCCATGTTTTCTAAAGTCTCGTGTTCATTACACATTAATAGGAAACAAATGCAAGGTCAGGTAACAGAAAAGTAGGAACACCACACTGCCTGCCTGTATTTTAGAATATGGGAGAATTATTGCATTTCAGTAAAACTTGGCGCACCTGTCACCTTTGTCTCCCATTTTAAAGCCCTATTTGCATTTTAGAAATTCATTTTCAATAAATTAATCTTGCAAAATAACAGTCAACGTGGTAATCAGCTATTACAGCTACAGCATCAGCCCTGGGGACCAGTCTGGGCACATCCAGTACTGGGAATCCAGTGCTTCCAACTGGGAAGCATTTCATGGTGTGGAAGTCAAAGATCCGCTTGGGACGCACTGCTTGGGCACAGCAGCTTGCCTGCTTTTTCTGGGGCATTTTTTAATGTCTTAACTTCAACATTTAGAACTCTAAACTCTACACTTTCTACTCTGATTTTTTTCATATACTTTCAAAATATGGCAAGAAACAACCAATGTTTTCTTTAATGAAATCTTAAGTATTTTCTGCTCTGAATCTTCTGAAGCGCTAGTGATCAATATCTTTCCTGGTCCACACATATTACTTCTAGAAACATCATCAGATAACAGTTCTAAGCGTCCCCCCAAATCTCATATGAGTATATTTTGCAAAACATTATTGCTTCATTCTGTCTTTGCTATCTCTCTACATAAGAGACTGTGATTACTCTGTATAGGCACAAAGGAATGAAAGACGAAAATGGGAGGCTGCTCTGCAGCTCCCAGACTCAATCTCTGATGTTGTGATCTACAAAGCTTGTACCTTTCTTCTACAGAAACATTGCAAAGATAATTTATTCCATTCATATTTAAGTTTTTCACCTGGATTAAAAGGTTGAATAGACCATCCTTTGAAAATGTCATGCATTTTTGAGTTGACAGGTTTATTTTTTCCAGCAATGGTCTTAACATCAGCTTTCTTATCTTCTAAACCTGGTACCCTCACGCAGTAATCCAGGAAACCATCTGATCTCATTATTTCTGTATATCCACGCTCACAACCGCAGACTCCTCTCTAGGCAAGAAAAGGGAAATCACTATTAAACCAAATAGTATCCTCTTGCAGAACAGTGCAAATTGTAGCAAACTATGAAGAAACTGCAAGGTACATCCTGCACAGGGAACTTCACCACCACCAAACCAAACAAGCCAGGAACCGGTGCCCACAGACACGTTTCAGTTCACAAAAACAAAATATATTTGAGAAATTGGCTGAAATAGAGCCAGTAATTATGGAAAAGCCCAACACAAACTTTTTCACCCTAACAGGCTTAATAACGGGCGTCTATGGCTTGATCCTAATTCATCTCATCAATAACAACTTTCCCTCTGCTGGGCATCACAAGAGATGAACAAGAAACAATCCCAGTTCAGACCCAAACTCTCCCAGTGTATTTCCACTCCAGTACTTCACAGGGCTATCTGAAACAAAGCTTGCTTTCTTATGGCCAAATATCCACTGCCCTGGATCAGCCTAGGCAGTTTCTTCAAGGGATTTCTTAGAAGTCTGTGGTTTGCTAAGCAGATACTTCATTTTCTGGATTTCTACTTTAAAACAGCTTATTTTAGATTGTTTTTCTTTGCTAATTATCTTATAATTACAATGCCTGTCTGAGGGCCTGATACCCCAGTTATGATCCAAGCAGGCGATTGGATTTACAATCTCTGTGACAAGAATATAACCCTTGACATCAGTTTTGTTGCCACAACATCCTCAACTTGTTGACAGACATGACCCTGAGCTTTTTTGGACAAAACGTGAAATCTCAAGAGCTTTTATATAAATTCATGCTTGCCCATCATTTTTACGTTCCTGTAGGCTCTGGGCACTCTCACAACCATCCTCTCAGCCACATTCAATTGCCCATGAGCTAGTTTCCCATGGCAATTCCTCAGCTGAAGCTGAGAGCTGTGAAGGCTCTTTTCAAAATATAAATATCTAAACCCCAACTGCCCCTGGCTACTTTAAGGGTTCTGAGTTTTATAATCACTACTTGAAACAGCAAAAAAGCTCTTCCAGGTTTTGCTTTGGAAGGTGCTATGGGGATGGTGGGATCACTACACTCATGGGGGCTTTCTGTGTCTGTGGAGGAGCAGGAGAGGACCTACTCTTTCATCTCCTCTCCTGCACAAGTTTTGAACATTTCCTATGGGACAGTACAATAGCATTCAATGAAAATTAAACTAACATGTTCCAAAACTCCTCCACAGAACTAAACCCAAACTGTAACACCGCATAAATACTCCATCATTCATTTGTGCAGGTTTATGAGGGTTTCCTTTCAGACTGAAATTCCTACAACTTCCTCAAGGTGGTACCATGGACACACTAAACTATTTTCTAGGTCCTGGAACACACTTAAGACACAGAAGCTAATTGAACAGATTTTGCGGTGTTAATTTCTCAACCATACTCTGCAGCGAGCAATTACCTGTGTGCAGTAGGAGAACGGTTTCCTGCACGCCGGGCTGCAGTGCCGAACTTCTGCAGGCTTCGTCCGAAGAGTGCACCCTCCTGTAAGAGAAAATGTTGAGTGCTTTCAAGGGTATGTTTTAAAATTATAGTGACTTGGATCTCCAAAGTGTAAGAACTGCTTGCTTGCTTATTTTATATAGTTAAATACTAGTCTATTGAGCCTATTAGCATAATATCTGTAGGCATCGCATTAATTAATTTGCCTTAACAAGGCAGGGAATTATTATCATACCCATCTTGTTAATGGAGAACAGAGATATACAGATTTAAGTAATTTGCCACAGGCCACATAGGAAGTTGGGGACAGAATCGGGAATTAGATGCAGATCTTCTGTGTCCTCATTAATGTCTTATCTACATAAGAAGATATAATCCACACAACGCCTTTGCCCATCCTCACTTGGGGAAGTCTGTGCTTCTATAGGAATAAAAACATGTTAATGAGTTCCTAAGTACTCGGCAACCTTAGCACATAAAACTTTTGTTATTACCTCAACTATAAATGGAGCTAGATAAGATCATCTCCATTTTCATTTCTACTCTTCTCTCATTCACCCTGTGCACATTGAGAGAGACCCTATGGATATGCAAAGCTCTACTGCCTTTGCCAAGCTCTTGTGGAGCTTCAAAGTGCTGACCATAAATTTCCCTTTTCATCCCGCGCAGGCAGAATTTGTAGGTCATGGCAACAGCAGGAATCTCGCCGCTG